>NW_020176571.1:9888557-10169687 GCF_003031525.2 Neophocaena asiaeorientalis asiaeorientalis
CCCAGCGGCCGGCGCCGCCGCCTTGCCGTTGCCGAAAGCGCTCTCGCCCGCCGGCATCTCAAACATGTGCGCGTAGGGACTGCCGTCCAGGAAGCGGCCCTTGTCTTTCAGGCTCACGCTGCGCGGGGCCAGGGCGGCCTCCTCCTTCTGCAGGTCCACGAAGGTGTCGTAGGAGTGCTGGCGCCGCAGCTTGTTCCGGGTCTTCTTCTGCGCCTTGGAGTTGGTCGGGCTCTGGGGGTACTTGGCGGCGGGCGCGCTGGACGGCACGGCCACCGGGGCGGCCGGCTGCTCCAGCTCCTGCAGGGAGCTGTCCTCGCTGATGTCGTACAGCTTGCCGGCCTTCTTGCACGCCTCGCAGCGGATGCACGCCTGCCGGCCCGAGTTCTGCCCGGCCACCGCGCCCGAGTAGCTGTGCAGCTTGGACGGGCAGCTGCGGCAGAAGTTGCCCCCGGAGCGCTCCTCCCAGTCCACGCTGGTCAGGTTCTTCTCCCAGGGGGCCGGGACCCCGCCGACTCCGCCGTGCTTGTCAGCCGGCCCGTGCTTGAGGTGCGACCGGTTGGTGCAGGGCCCTCCTCCGCCCACCGAGTCGCGCTTGAAGTCCTCGCCGCGCTCCTTGTAGATGTCGGTCAGGTCCACGTGCTCCCAGTGCGGCGAGGTCTCCTTGGTGCGGAACTGGTCCAGGTAGAAGTCCCGCAGCCCCTCCTTGTCCCTGAAGTAGCGCTTGTGGTCGGGGGAGCGGGGCGGCCGGCGGCGGTAGGCCAGCTCGATCTCGTCGAACTCGCGGCGGGACTTGGCCGAGGCCGGCCGCTTCTTCAGGCTGTCCTTGTACTGCTGCTTCCGCCTCTTGGCCGCGTTGCCCTCGATGTTGCCGTAGGTGACCGTATGCGTGGAGATGTCCGACACGTCGGAGCGGATCAGGTCGTCGTGGCCGCCGTAGCGGTCGCTCTTGAACGAGAACTTGCCGTACAGGTCGCTGAGCTGGCTGTGCTTGGAGGAGGGGAGGCCGATGTCCAGGGGCTTCTTGCCGAGGGACCTGGGCTGCGTGGTGAAGGGCGGGTTGTCGCAGTCATAGAGCCCGTCGATGGAGCTGGTGCTGCCGATGCTGTGCGGCCGGTGGTGGGGGTCCTGGTACGCGTTGCTGTCCTTCAGCTGCAGGTTGCCGAAAGTCCTCTCCACCTCGCTGATGTAGTCGCTGAAGAGGTTCTCCTCGCAGGGCGGGTTGTTGTAGGATTTGCAGTCAGAGTGCGTGAAGCTGCGGCGGTGCTCGGAGATGTCGTAGACGGACGACTCGCGGCGGATGAAGTCCAGGGCGCTCTGCGGGGAGCCGTTCACGCCGGACAGGTTGGCCATGTTCTTGGCCGTGCGGAGAAGACGCAGGATGTTGGAGTGCGTGTTGTTCATGGTTGCGGTGGGGGAATTCATCACGGATTGGCGCTCCTCGATGGCCACCCCGTGGATGCAGCTGTAGATACCCTGGAGGGAGGATGGGACCGGTTAGGTCTCCGGCGAGGCAGGAGGTGACCATAAACAGCACCCCCCAACCAACCCACCACTGAATGCCCAAGTGGATGAGAAAAGTCAGAGCGGACACGAAAGGGATGGTCTTACACACTCACGGAAACATGGCTAGGAGCTTGCCTGCCTTATCCCCCTGCATTTAGCAAGTCGCATCACGAGCTGGCCGCCTGGCGATCCGGAGGGAACACGGCTACACCGAGTGACTTGAACAAATAGATTCGAATTGCAAGACAGGACATTCTGGCCTCAACTCCACTACGGACTCGAACTGATTTTCCTTTCCGTGCCGAGGTTTTTGTGTCTCAAAAATGAGGCCATGATATCGACTGATAGCAAAACATATTGTCAGCCTTCTGGAAATCAGTAGCAGTGCTTTACAGATGCCGGGGCTTTTCGGCCCTGGCTGGTCACCCTTGGCTGGCAGTAAAGTACGGCGGAGCCCAGGCGCTCACGACTGCCACTCTTTCCCGGCTCTGACAAACTTTGAGCAGCTTTTAGGATTTTGGTCACCGAATCACAACTGAGCAATTCTCTTCTTGAGCCAAGCGTGAACCAAATTCACAGTCAGGCAGCCCTGGGGTCAAAGAGGGATTTTTCTCCTGCTGTGCCCTATACCGGGGCAGGAAGGACATGGGACAGATATCCCAGTACTAAAAACGAATAAAGAATGCCTTTGTTGGGGAGAGGGAGGTGGGGGAGGGATGGATTGGGAGTTTGGGGTGAGCAGATGCAAACTAGTAGATATAGGATGGATTAAACAACAAGGTCCTACTGCAGAGCACGGGGAGCTACATTCAGTAGCCTGTGATAAACCATCATGGAAAAAAACTATGAAAAAGAGTGTATATATGTGTATAACTGAGTCACTTCGCTGTGCAGCAGGAACTAACACAACATTGCAAATTAACTGTACTTCAAGAAAATAAATAAATAAAGAAAAGAATCTCGTGGAATCCTCTCCTTAGCTCCTGGTTTCCTCCTTATAGTTTCTCACTCAGTTACTCTGATCATAAATAATTAATATCTTAACAAATTAGTATTGACTGAGAACTCCCTGTGTGTGCGGCTCCTTGTGCAGAGCCCTGAAGAACACCGTCCAGGAGAGGGAAAGGCTTGGGCTCAAGTCTGAAGTCAGGCCAACCTCCTGCCAGTCTCTTGCCCCCTGCCTTGAAAGATGGACACATTTGGAACTTTTCTGCCTGGCAAGAGGAAGGTCTCTGCAGAGGAGGTTGTTTGAACTGTATCTTTAAAACTAGGGGGATAAATTTGGAAAGGTGCTGTCCCAATGGAGGGGCATAAGAGGAGAGAAGATTAGAAAGGAGAATGGCAGCTACATGGGAAAGAAGGAAGATTTGCATATGATAAGCCTCAGTTTCCCTGAGGCAGCAGTGAGGTAAGAGACCTTTAAGAGAAGGTTCCTCTACTTTCCTTCTCAGGCCTCCTTTCTAACCCTTCTTGATTATGGCCAGGAGAAAATGCACTTTTCCTCTACAGAGCCATTGATTATGTCGAGGGGCTACAAATGGGACTTCTATTGCAGGTTCCCCCCACTGCTGCCATCCCCCTCTCTGGAGAGGTCTTGGGAAGGGCCACGCAGTGCAACGACGTGGCTCAGGGACCACTACTTCCAGCCTCCTGCTCCCAGGTAACTGAATGGCCTGCAGCAACTCACAGCCAGAGAGGACACTTTCTCTATCAACTAAAATACTACAGGAAAATGATCAAAAGATGCAACAACTTAATGAGTACTCCATTTTCTCATATAATTCCATTAGAGACAAAGTTGGTTATTTATGTCTGAAGCCTAGACCTCTATTTGAAGAGGACATTTGAGTTCACCTCTCATGAATGAATCCCATAACTTTATTAACGAATTCAAAAGAAGTCTTTTTTTTTTCTTTTTTTTAGCTGTTCCCTGTGACCCTCTGTTCATATTCAAAACTCTGTTCAAAATCTCATTCTGGACTAGACACACAGAAGAGCACTAAATAAAGAACGACTTGAGTCACACTCTTGCTCCAATTAAGGAAGTTTCTGGAATGCAAATTGCTTACAGGTCAGGACTTATTTCTGAAGGTTCTGTTAAGCTCTTTAACTCCCCAAACTCACACATGGTTAAATCATAGAGTAGGACGGTGAAATAACCAACAATATACCTTTGGATGTCAGACTAAGAGAGATATATGTCATGATTTAAATAGAAATGTGATTTTTTAAAAGGATGAAATGATTAATCCAACCTCTGCAGAATTAACTAATGGTGATGAAAGGCATCTGGGAAAAGGCCAAATGTTTCATTCTGATAGATCTGCCAGTTCTTATTGAGAACCAAATGCCCAAACCCCACACAGAAATCTGTTTCTTGAAGGAAAAACCGCATCACCTGTTTTTTGAGCCACTTGAAATTATGTCATCCCACCCCCCTGGGGAAATGTACGTGATGTGGCTTCTCGTTTCAGCAGCCTCAGGCTGGAGTCAGGGCCCTCCTGGCTCTCTGCGCTCTGCACACTGAGCTGTCTTTCCCGAGCTCCAAGCACCTGAATCAAAGCACTTACTCTGCTGATGGAGAAGACCATGCCAGGCTTGCCAGAACACACACCCATAAAGCAGTGTCTGAACTGCCAATAGAAGAGGTGTTCGCAGATGAAGGTGATGAGGCTGAGAGCCATGGCGGCCCCCAGCATGTAGAAGACGCCCGCCATGTTGTCAATGTCCAGCTGGCTGCTCATGACCTCATTCTTCTCGTTGTGGCAGATCCCCGTGAGCCACAGAGCTTCCAGCTCCTCCATCTCCCCTGGCGGCGGGACGGGGAGGAGAACAGGCAGAGAGAGGAGAGAGGGCAGGAGTAGAGGGGGGGGCGAGAGGGGTGTTGGGGAAAGGAGAGGAAAACATGCGAGAGAAAGAGGGAAGGAGACATAAAGAAAGAAAACCAACAGAGAAAGTTAGGATTTTATTAAACACCGTTATGTAGCAACTTATCGATGTATTCAGGTATTCAGTGAAAACGATCATGTGGATACCACCGGTGACACAAAGACAGGAGACATTACCTCTGTGCCCCATTACCTACCCAGTGTAAACTGGTATAGAAACAATCAGTATGACAAGCTGTATGCAGGTCACAAGAGCTGCCCGAATTAGAGTAATTTTGCAGATGGGTGGCCAGTGGGTTTTCATGAGGAACGTAGGACTTGGAGGTGGGCATGGTGACTGGGTGAATTGTAATTTACATTGCACAAAAAGGCACTCCAGGCAGCAGAAATAGCATGGTCAAGGGGAGGAAGGTAGAAAATCACAAGGCGTATTTGCGAAAGGCAGGCAGAACGAGTCAAACGAGTAACGGTAGGCAAAGGAAGCTGAATACAAAAGGTTGATGCAAGATCGCCGAGGGCCCGAGTATCAGACTAAAGCACTTCGAACTTTTTCTTGCTGTTGTTGTAGACAGTGAGGAACAACATAACCGAACAAGCGGTTCAGAAAACTGCTCTCAAAAAATGTGCAAAGCAGATTGGGTCGGGGGGAGGAGAGACAGAGACGTATCGGCAGAGAGATTGATTGATTCCCTAGAGGTCCTCAGGCTTCCTGATCTCTTGTTGAAAATATAAATGTTCACAGTAAAAGGGAGGAAGCTGCAGTAAAATGACACCACCAATTGCGGACCTGCCTTCTTTTAACGCTGCTTAAGGAAGTTTTGATTAATTCAAGTCATGCCAGGTTACAATAACCGTGATCCACTTCAGTGGATGCTGGGAATTAGAAAGGTAGAAATCGTAGACAAAAGGAAAATGACAGAAACCACATGCCCGAGAATGCATCTAATTCCAGAGAGGCGAAAATCTGAAAATCTCATGAAGAAAACTGCCTGTTCCAATAGTTCCAGTTTGGTTCAAAATGTGAACCTTGTCTGAATAATCTGACCGAAGCCCTGGCAACTTCTGCAAATCGTCTCTATGGCTGCACTTCCTCGTGGATAGAGGCCCCGTTATTGCCTTTAAGTGACAGCTGCATTACAATGACAGAAACTCTTATACCAAAATGGCTTGTAACCCTCCACCTAGAACCCCCCTCCTCTTTCCAACGTTAATCAAATCACTTTTTACTCATTTCTTGGATCAAAGTATGATTTTCCTAACTAGGGAACAACTGACTTCACCCAGAGTCTGACAATCTCCCTATGCTCCTCTGCGGCTTCTCGCATCCCTAACAGCAAAGATTCTGCAGACAGAACTTGGGGAACCGCTTGGCTGATGGCCTGTGAGGCCACGTACAGTCAGGCTGCTCATCCATAACTGGATTAGCTTCTGTGAGACGGACAGGAGGAGTAGGTGCTTTAGACAATAAAGTGAAGAGGGATGCGGAAGGCGTGAGTGTAATGAAACAGGAGATGAGATCTCCTCAAAGCAAGCTGTCTGCTCAGTCTGCTGCGAGGATCACTCTGGGGGGTGAGTGCCTTCCGGTGTCTGTCTCTGAGGACCCTGGCCCTGCTTCCTCCCTCTTCCAGAGGGAAAAGCAAGATGGGAGAGGGAAGGATGAGCAGATGGCCACGTGTGGATTTCTCTGCCCTTTCTCTGGGCCCAGAGAGAGCAGAGACCTTTCCAAAATCCCATCCACTGCTCTGGCCACATGTGAGAAGACTGGGGAACTTCTGATCTCAGCCCCTCTTACTTTATCCCTGAGGGTTTGATCACACCCTGCAATCCTGAAACACACCTCCTTGACTGACTAATCCTCTCCCCCAAATTTCAGCCTGGGTTGGATTGTATAACCACGCCCCACTGCCCCCCACAGTTCCTTTGTTGAAGTCCTAACTCCCAGTACCTTGAAATGTGACTTTATTTGGAAGTAGGGTAATTGCAGATGTAACTGGTTAAGATGAGGTCACCTGGAAACGGTGGGCTCCTAATTCAATATAACTGGTATCCTTAAAAAGGGAGGGAATCAGACATAGACATGTACAGAGGGAAAACATGCACACAGGGAGAAAGCCATGTGAACATGAAGGTAGAGCAGGGGTGATGCGTCTACAAGCCAAGGAACGCTGTAGACTGCCAGCAAACCACGATGAGCTTAGGGGAGAGGCATGGAGCGGATTCTCCCTCGAGTCCCTCATTAGGAACCAAAGCCGACACTTTGATCTTAGGGTTCAGGCCTCCAGAACCTTGATCCAAATGTCTGTTGTTTAAGTCACTCAGTTTGTGGTACTTTGCTACAAAGCGTTAGGAAACTAATAACATATACCCTCCAAATCTCCTAGTATACTGTGAAATGCTTTTCTGGAAATGCCGAGGTTAGAGGGATGAGGAAGGAAGAAGGGTTGATGTTTCGGACCGGCCATCGGGAGAGGCCAAATAGGCACCGTCCCTTTCTTTAACTCACCATCTCCGAAGAGCTGCAGGATAGCAAGGTCCACCTGGCGCTTCCATCCAGAATCCTTTTGGATGGCAATGCCATAACCAGTGGAAGCAAAGACCTTCCCGCTGCCAATGGTCACCAGCTTGCAGCCTTCGTCTCTGCCTGCCATGTAGTTCAGCACTGCTGCATCGTAGATGAAGGCATCCAGTTTCCTGTGCGAGAAAGAAACAAACAAAGCAAGTCCAGTGGAGGAATTTTAGTACAAAACTACCACTGGGGTCATTAATAGGAAGCAGTAGGGCTCCAGCAGACTATGGGGGGAAGTGGCTCAAAGTAAGGCTCAAGGTGGAACTCGGCCAGAAACTAAAGCCTAAACCCCAGGCTGTTCTTTGTGCGATTTCAGGTTGACAGGAGGAGTTCTCTCCCTCCCACTGGGAATGATGAGAATGTAAGCTGGGCCCGAAGCCAACTCATAAGCTGTGTCTGAAAGGAGAAGGAGTAAAAAGGAATCAATAAAAATAATAACAGAAATAATGAAAAGGAACCATCACAGTGATAACAACAATAGCACGGGTTAGACTTGTATACCAGTTTTCATTTCTCCGTTCATTACAGCCCGGAGTGGGGTAAATGCAGGTGGACGTGTAGCACTAGATGGGCAACGCTTTGTTTGCAGTCAGAAGGGTTTCAATGTTCTGTTCTGCAGCGCGAGGAGAGAAGTGCGTCATCGGGGTGGTGGCAGGACAAGCTTGTGTCAAGAGCCAATGTGTGAAGCCACAAGCCAATGCAGCATGCAGGAGAATTCCGAGGTCTCCAATTCCCAAACGTATGAGAATCTCATGGCACATACTGTGCTTTTCAAGGAAAGACTATACAGGGAAGGCGGTAAAGCTAGGGGCGGGGTCAGGAAGGTATAGGTCAGTATTTAAACACATCAAAGGGGGAAGAAGAAATGGATATATTCATATAGGTAATAGAGAGGTCTGCAAGAAAGAAGGGCAGCCATCATCCTCTTCACCTTTACAAGTTAAGTCAGCTTTACTCCTCCTTAAGAAAAAAGAGACCCTTTCTGGCATGATAAGACACAGAACATTTTTTCAAAAGGCCTGTGAGTAACCTTTAGGAGGCGTGTCCATCAAAAAGCCAAAGCTCTGATTGACAGCTGTGATTGTAGCAGGGACCGGACTGCCCCGAGTGGCCCACCCCAAACTCAAATCCCATCTTCTGAAATCTGCCGTGACTTCATAATGATAAGACAGCGTCTAACAGTATTTAAGTAAACACGCATCTGGGTGGTTCTTCCAGAACCAGAGCCACCAGGAGGTCTAAGTGTTGCTAGTTAACCTACAACACAGGAAATCAGCTATGAGGCCCCAGGACCCTCAAATTCCAGCAACTCTCATGGTCAATTGTCTGTCTTACTCTGCAGCTGTGGCTTCTGAAGGCCAAATGAATGAATGTGGCTGAGATTATGCAAGCAAACCTATTTGCAGTTCATGAGCTCCTTTTAGTGAATGAACTGAGATTATAGAGCTGGAGCAAAGAATGCCAATTTTGTTGGAATTGGAGATCGCTTAACACATTCTTACTGTGTGTTGTCTAAAAACTTTTACCCTTTCATTGTTTATTTCTCCCTGTCCATAAGACACCAAAATCATCATTTTCACCTTTTGGTCAACAGGTCTTTATTTCGTGTGTAACGTGTGAACTTTAGCCTTGACTCTCCCCTTTGACTTGTACATCTATTACATTCTTGTCTCATGTTTACGTTAACGCAAGTAGAATACAGTTTATTAAAAATACATAGAAGTGAATAGTGGCATAGGGATCTCTGTGCACTGGCCTGAATTACACTGTCACTTTAACTTGGAGATCCACAAAGAGCAAACGCAGCCTGCTTTGCTGTAACGTGGTGTGGCACCGAGCATGGCACATCCGATTCCACGTATGTTTCATAAACGTGAGCAACGTATCAAAGGTTCTGAGCTTGGAAGCAGTTCTTACCCGGTTTTCAGGGAGAGCAGTGCATCGTCCACACCCCTCTGGTTGAACTTCCCCATGTAGGCGTGCATTTCCGCATAGTTGTTGCGAATGTTCCTCTCCGTGCTGCCGTTGGGCACAGTGCCAAAGCGGAAAGGGGGTGAGAAGTCATTAGGTCTCTGGAACTGGAGAGGAGAGAGAGAGAGAGAGAGAGAATAATATGAGGACCTCAGAGAATGTGAAGAGATATTACGTTAGCATTAGTGGATTTATCATGGAAGGGACAAACAAAAGTTCACCAAATACGTTAGCCCTCACTCAGGAGCAGCAACTGCTATCTGAAAGTGAACTTCAATTCAACTCAGTTTATTCCACGTTGTTGAGAGCTTTCTACCTGCCCACCCTTGACTTGAATCTGTAACACTTGTGTGCTGCATTTAGGCATGCTGCACAAAACCAGGGATGATGGAAATGTGCTATTAGCTTAACTGCAGTGGGCTGGTTACCTTTATTTCTGAAAATTGTGTGAAATCTGCTTCCAGGCCCCTTCATTGCACTATCAAGGCTATAGGACCTTAGTGAGGTAAGCTACGTCATACTCCTGAAAATCACTTGTTGGATAGCAAATATGTTTTGCTAAGAAGTTTTCTCTTGACCTTGCTTGATGCTTTAAAAGCCCATGTTTATCCTACATGAGTTGTAGGATAAATTGTAAAAGCAAATGCAATTTTAATTATGTTCCCTCTCGTGTTTAAGAACTGAGTGTGGATTACCAGGGCTTAGCATCACAAAGTGAAATCTCTTGGATTTTCACCCCTATGACATCAGCTTTATTTCTGGCCATTGCCCTGCAATGAGCAAGTCTTTATGTTGCTTCCTGAACACACAATTCATTCATTTGTACCTTCACAGCTTCATAGAGTCTGTTCCCTCAGCATGAACTCACCTTTCTCCCCGGGCCAATTCATGTCCTTCACCTCAACATGTAACTCAAAGCAATTTCTTCAGGACAATTTCTATGAGTTCTTCCTTCCATCAAGTCTACCCAACAGTGACCCACCAGTACTCTGTGTTCTTGGTTTAGATCATAATTAATACTACTAATTCATTTACTTTCTAAATGAGCTGGCTAAGTTCTGAGAGCTAGTCTCTGACGTAGTCATGAAGCTCTAGATTGAGACAGATATGGACTGAAGAGCAGCTCTGCCACTTACTACCGTGTGACGTGGGGCAAGTAACAGGAGTTCTCTGTGCATCATTTCCTCATATGTAATAAGGAGACAATAACGTCTACTTTTCAAGATGGTTGTGTGTTGTATTAAATGACACAATGTACAAGAAGTGCATGGCACAGCATCTTGCACACAGCAAGTGCTCAAAGAAGACCCCTTATATTATTTTAAATTCATGTCTATATTCTGCATTCCCTAGTAAACTTCATACTTTCTAAGTTTCTCATTCTATCGGAACAGCAATGATCAGATGGAATGTGACCAGAGTGTGTGGTCATATGTGCTGTGCCTTGGTATAGGAAAGACAATCTAGATATTTGAAGTCCACTTGGTTTCAATACTATACCATTTACTGTGGAGATACATTTGAAAATCTAACTCAGGAGTACTCTGAAGCTTTGGAGCTGTCTGGGCTTCAAGCCATTCTCCTTTCTCCCTCCCTTGACCTGAGACACTCAAGAGCTTCTCAGAATATGGGGATTTCATGGACCACAAAATGTCACAGCACCAGGAACCATAAATGCCATCTTCATTGCTTAAAGTTGGCCATAGTTAAAAGTAAGGTCATGCAGTGGTGTTTGTTAGGTAATCTGAGACGCATCAAAAGACCACTACTTTCTGACTTACCGTGGTCCTTTCTGCCATTAAGAGTTTCTGTTTAATTATTTTTAAACAGGTTGTGATTTTTAAGTGAAAAAAAAAAACACTATAAAAGAGTCAAAGAATTTTAGAGTTGGATGAGCCACTCAAGGTTAACTAGTCCAAACCTTTCATTTTACAAATGAAGACAGAGGCCCACAGAGGACAAGCAATTTGCTCAATGTCCCACAGCAGCAGTGATGGCTAACATTATCAGGAATCAGTTGGCTTAATTAATAGTATTCCTCATGGTCCCCAGCAGATAACAAGTTTAAAGTAAACAGGGATATGTTTTGTTGGAAGAGACAGAATGCTGTGCATAGAACTGTCAATTATAACACTTCAGATGTTTGAAAAAAGGTATCCCCCAATCAAAAGTAGAGTAGATACCATGGCAGGCAGCAGTATAACCAGATGAGCTCCCTTTAATCAGTAATTCCCCACTTTGCTAGGACAATGACAACTGATGCTCACAGGGTCCAAATACTAGGGTCCAAAGTATTTTCTGAAACATCGATGAAAATTGAAATCATGTCCAGTACAATTCTGGTATAAATTTTTATGTTCTAGTTGTTTTGAAAATCGGCAATCCATGTAAGGTAGATACAATAATTTTTCTTAATTAAAATTTTTTTATTTAAGTATAATTGATTTATAGTGTTGTGTTAATTTCTGCTGTACAGCAAAGTGACTCAATTATACAAATATATATTATTTTTCATATTCTTCTCCATTACGGTTTATAACAGGCCATTGAATATAGGTCCCTGCGCTATACAGTAGGGCCTTGTTGTTTATCCATTCTATATTTATAATATATATATTATCCCAAACTCCCAATCCTTCCCCTGCCCCAAACTCCCAATCCTTCCCCTGCCCCCCACCTCTGCCTTCCCCTTGGCAACCACAAATCTGTTCTCTATAGATACAACAATTTTTGATTAACCAAATGGAATGTGATACCCAGAGTGCCTCACGTCCTGATGAAGCTAGATTATGGAAAGTTTCCATACTACTCTTAATTAACTTTAATTTCTAAGTTATCTTTAGATTTCTAGATGCTGTTTTATAACTATATCTTTGAATACATAAATACTAAAGAAATAATAAAGGACCTAGAATAGCCAAGATGACCTTGAAGAAGAAGAACAAAGTTGAAAGACTTATACTACCTGACTTTAAGACTTGTAAAGCTGTAGTAATCATGACAGTGGGATATTAGCATAGAGGGAGTAAAGAGATTATGGGAACAGAATGGAGTGCCCCCAATAGACCAACACACGTATGGTGCAAAGGTGATTCAGGACAGATAGGACAGTCTTCAACCAGTGGTGTCAGAACAGCTAGCTATTCATATGCAAAAAAACCTTCATTCCATACCTTACAAGATATATAGAAATTAACACAAAGTAGATCATATATCTAAATACAAATCCTAAAATTATAACATTTCCAGGAGAAAATATAGGAGAAAGGTTTTGTCACCCTGAGTTAGACAAAGGTTTCTTAGCTATGACACCAAAGTACAATCCACCACAAAAAAAAGATAAATCGGACTTTGTTAAAATTAAGAACTGTTTGAAAGGCACTGCTAAAATCATGGAAAGACAAGCCACTGGCAAGATAAAAATATTTGAAAACAATTTAAAGCTATTAAGGAACTACAGGAATTAAATAAGAAGATAGCAAGACTCTTGAATAGTTAAAGCATCTTCCATCGGAAAACAATCAGAGAAATCAGCCAACACTAGAAGAATGGAAGGTGTGGTCCTGTGGAAAACATTGGTCTTGGAGTCAGATAATTTGGATTTGAATTCCAGATCTTTCTCTGACCAACTGCATGACCATGGGCAAGTTATTTAAATTCATGGAGCCCCATTTTTCTGGAAGCATTATTTTTAATTAATATTGAGATAATATCTGGGATTACTTAACACAATATCTGGCACATGGTGGATTCTCAAAACTATTAACTGCTTCCATGAGGATGACGTTGTAATATCTAAAATTGTCCTATGTTAGATAATATTCCCTAAGATGGAAAACTCTTGTTCCCTAATTTGTTCCTTAAACTCAGCCAGTCTGGGGACCAAAAGGGTGAGTGTATCACCCCACAATTAGCCGAAGCAGAAGCAGAAGTGAGCCTGTCTTTTCCTTTGAAGATTCTTGTCCCAGCTTGGTGAAATTTAAATAAAAACCTAGATTTTTAAAAAAACTGTCACTGGAACTTGAATTTTACTAAAATTCATGGCCGTGGAGAACGGTATTTTTAGTGAGGAAGAAGGAAAAAAAGAATCCTCCAAATTCCACCTTGATGCTTCCACTAAATGCCCTGTAATAAAACTTACCCCAAGCTGGGAGGCATTACATGGCACTTACTTAACCTGAATGACAATCTGTGCTCTCTGGGGTTTGGGGAAGGAGTAAAATTTAGTACTGTCCAGAACCGGAAGTCTTAAAAATCCATAGAACAAGAAGGACTCTAAGAAACAAATTTTTAAAATATTAAAAAACCCAATACACCAAGGAGACCAGCATTGAATTAAAAAGCTCAGTCTGATTTTCAAATAGGGAATTTTATATAGTATTCCTTATTAATCGCCTTTGGCCATTATAGAGCTTCCTTGAACTTGGAATCTTTTTCCAGAGCTACCCTGGTCGGGATTCTAAAAACATACAGAGGAAAATAAAAACGCAGAAAGGAAGGAACTTGGGGGATGGATCCCATTTCACAGATGAGGAAACTGAAGCTCTGAAGAGACCAAGGAAGTTGTTCCAGGCCATGTGGTGAAATAGGAGGACCAGCTTATAGGGCTTGACCCCGAGCTGAGTCGTCCCACTGTGGCTCAAATACCAGCCCCCTGGTTCTAATGCTCACTGGGGAGTGAAGCCACGCACTGTGGAGCCACCCGGTGAGGGTATCCTTCCCTTCCTGTCATATCAGATGCCAACACCTCCTTGGGATTCAACACAGGGCGTCCAGCCATCACTGCAAGCACACTCTCGCACAAGGGCAAAACAGTGCCAGAATGTTAAGAGACCTGTAATCTCACTTGATCCTCCTGGAGAGCTGCCGGGAATCAGAATTCAGCACTCTGAGCTCCTCAGACCATCATCTCAGCCCCCATCTTAAGGACCTCAAAGTGAGTTAGTCTTGGCAGTGAGGCAAGGAGAGAGGTGCGGAGGCCAGGAGCAAAGGCCCTTTTCCCCACCCAGAGATGGTGGGATTAGGGGGCACTGGGGCCGCCCCTTCCCAACAGAGAGGCTCTCCCGCAGCCTGCTGCAGAGGGAAAGGGAAAGGGGAAGGAGTCAAGGAAGTGGAGATCTGGGTCCATTTTGTTTAGTTATTAAATAAATATATAAACCGATTTTACTACGTATAAGGCAGTACTAACTTATTAATAGCAGCTACTCATATTCAACACCTATATATGTACTGGGAACAACTCACGTTATCTCCTTTAATGATAATTAAAATGCATCCATTCATTCGACAAATATATCCTGAGCATCTAATAGTGCAGAGGACTGTACTTATGAGGATACAAGACGTTTACATACCAGAGAGTCAGAGATGTAAACATTCGTTCAATTTTTCATTCCTTTACTTTTTCATTCATTCATTTGTTCATTCATACAGACATTCAGCACATATTTATAGCATCTGTCACGATATTCTGGGTGCTGGGGATACAGTATGACAGGAGGGTGAGAACCTGCCTTCAAGGAGTTCACATTGTAAAGAAGTAGGGCAGATAATAAGTTGTTTTTTTTCTAATGTAATGGACTAATATAGAGCCACAGATTCTTTGCTAGTCTTTGTATAAGAGATGAAGTATGTTCCCTGTCCTTGATTCTGGCCTGGGCTTGTGACTTGCTTGACCAATAGAACGTGCAGAAGTAACATTCTGGGGCTTCCGAGGCTAGGTCATAAGAGCCTTGCAGTTTCCTCCTGGGCCTCTTGGAACCTGGCTCCGAGGGGAGCGGTCACCTCTGTAGGAAGTCCTATGACCCTGTGGGCTCCACGCCGGAGCTGTCATATCTAGGCACTTCTATCTGCACGCCCAGCTGAGCCCAGCCTTCCAACCACTCCAGCGAGGGCACCAGGCAACCCCGCCCACATATCTGACCCACAAACTGGGGAAATAAAATGAAACGGCCCTTGCTTTAAGCCACCAAGTGCTGGGGTAGGTTGCCGTGCAGCCACAGATAATGGGCACACAGGTGATCTCAAATAGTGAAAACCAAGCACTGGGAAGAAATGGACACAGCTACGATACAGGATAAAGAGCGACTGGCCGGAGAATAAGTTTAGCCTGGCTGTCCTAAGAAGCCCCCTCTGAGAAAGGTGGCTTCTGAACAAAGCACTGGACGATGAGGAGGAACCAGGCACGTGAGGATCGGGGGAAGGGCAGCGGGTGTGGCTGGGGGACTGGGAGTGACATGCTGGGCGCCACGGAGCAGCGTGCCCGTGACAGTGGAGGCCAGAGCAAAGGGCGCCGTCCTGAACAGCCTTAAGGAGGCCACAGAGCCGGGGGCTAAGAGCTGAAGGGAGAGTTCTCTAGTAGGACAAGAGGAGACAAGGGGTTTTTAGATAGACACAGCAGTCTGTGCAGACGCAGGGCCCTGGGAGAGACCGGGCATGACTGGAGATCACGGGCAGTTTGTCATTGCCAGGGTCTAACAGCTATAGCCCTGGTAACTGGAGGGCAGCAGGGCTGAAGAGCCAGGGCCTGGTTCACAATGGGAGTTGAATTCTGCACAAAGGAGTTCAGAGTACATGCTCTAAGGGAAAAGAAACAGCAGAGCCTCTGGAGCCAGACTGCTTGAGTTCAAATCCCAGCTCTGCTGCTTAATAGCTGTGTGACCTGGAGCAACTCACTTAACTTCTCTGTGCCCCAGTTTCCCCATTTGTACAATGGGGCTAATAATGCTACCTACTTCATACGTCTTCTTAGTATTCAACAGGTTAATCTGGGCAACATGTTAGCACAGTGCCTGGCACATATTAAATACACTATATTAGCCATCATTACTGTCATCATCATTGTTATGAGACGCAACTGAAGAATTCTGGCTGAGTGTCAAGGCTGGGTTTTTGTGTCAGAAAGAGCCCGGAGGGTCAGCATGAAGAGCAGGTTGGAAGGAATAAAGCAGAGAGACGGGAGCTGCGGAGGACATGCGCTCGGATGAGGGTCTGGGCCCCAGGGAGAACAAGGAGGGGCAGAAGCGCCGTCAGATACTTGCTTACCGTCCAAGAACGTGAAAGAGGCCGTATGCACAGCTAGACGAAATCACGACCGCGGGCTGTGTACCAGTGCCACCGAAGTTCCACGGGAGAAAGGCTGCAAGCAGCCCGGCTTCCTGGATGGCTTCTTGAAGGAGGCTGCATTTAACTTGGTAGGGGGATGGGCTGGGCTTGAAAAGGTGGAGGTGGGGCGGGAACGTCCCTTCACGTTAGAAGAACCGTCTGCTGTAAGACACTCCTCGTCCAACTCTGTTCAGTTCCCACGGTGAGGAAGGAAACAGATCCTTGCAGAGTTTTTTTGAGTCCATGATGACAGAAGAAAAGAAAACCTGAACTCTCCTCCATGTTGATGGCGCCCAGGCTTCTGTGCTGACGACCAGACACAGCCCAACGAGGTCCCTTAGTGTTAGATCTTGGGAACGACAGCAGGCAAAGGAAAGGGTCTCTACTCAAAGGAGGAGGGAGGCAAGAAATGCCTTCTGGGGTGGCTGGTGACCCTGAAAGTTGGCTCTTCTCCTTCAGTCGGGAGTCCGACCAGTCTATGCAAATTAGGACAAGCCAGCTCTGCGACCTTGCAGAGATGGATATTGTAATGTCCTGTTTGCAGGGTCCACCCGCGTGAGACACGGAATCTGGGGGCTTTTGTCTTCAAAGCTTGACAGTCCCACACATCAGTATTCATCCCATCACTCTGGCTTTTACATTTGAATCACACACAAAAAATCTATGCCCAAATGCCACTCAGCCCTCTGAGGCACCCAGGAGGAAAGGTGGGAATGCTTAGGCTACAAGGGCAGCTTTTGCCCGGTCTGCTAATAATGAGGAGGTGGCAGAACAGCAGAATTCTTCGGGGACCACTTTACCTATGCAGCACGCTCCCGTTATCACCGTTATCAGCACCGGCACCCTCTGCTTTCACAGGACCGTTTTATCACTGACCTTCATTATTTTTTAGGTACAGTTCTATGCATTCTGTTATTCTATTGATTCATTCATTCATTCAAATTGGGGTAAAATATACATAAAATTGATCATTTTTTGTTATTGATGTATCTTTGAATCCATTGTTTGTGGTTTGGTTTTGCTTTGTGATCCAACCTGAGAACGTTTTGCCTTTAACACGGGAATTTGTGCTATTTTTACTTATTCATAGGAAAGGTATGTTTGGTACTCAGTTTATCTTCTAAAAATGTCCTTCTGTTTGTTTCAGCAATAAAAGTTACCATTTTAAATATTTCTAAGTGTGCAGTCCTGTGACCTTAAGTGCATTCACACTGCTGTACGACCAGCACCACCATCTGCCTCCAGAACCTTTTCATCTTCCCCAACTGCGATGCCATACCTGTTAAACAGTAACTCCCCATTCATTCAACTAATTTTAACCACATATAGAATCTTGTAACCAGGAGCACGATCACGGCACAGAACAGCTCCACCACCCCAAGAATTCCCTTATGTTCCTTGTCTACGGTCCTCCCTCCACCTTTAACCTCTGGTGACCACTGATGTCTGTCCTCTGTTACCATAGTTTTGTCTTTTCCAGAATGTCCTACAAATGGAATCACACAGCATGTAACCTTTTGAGACGGGCTTTTCACTTCTCATAATGCCTCTGAGATTCATCCATGCTGCTGCTGTGTACGCGTAGGTCATTCCTTTTTATTGCCGGGTAGAATTCCACTGGATGGCTGTATTGGTTTGTTTATCCATTCACCCATGGAAGGACATTTTGGTTACTTTCAGCTCGGGATAACTATGAATACAGCAGCTATAACACTGACATACAAATTTTTGTGCGAGCATATATTTTCATTTCTTGAAGGTAAATGGGTCATGAGAGCTACCACACTGCCTGGGACCCCGCCCCCCCAAGGGCATCTCCTTTTGCATCTCTCCTCTCTTTTTATCTTCCCAATTTTCCCATGAACTATAATGTACATCAACTGTTATTATCGTATTATTCTGCCTGATACTCTTTCTTCCCATAATATTATCCTACAGCCAACGTAGGATGACGTATGTATGTGTGTGTGTGGCTTCAGACTCTGAGCAATACCCTAAGGCAGGACGGGGTGGCTGGGGAAAGTGGTCCCCGTGCTCTCCCACGGTGATACCTTGTTCGCCCAAAGAGGAAAGAAGGTCAGATGACAACACAGACCAGACTCTCTGAAGGTATGGCCTTCACCGTTCCACGGCCCATAAGTACTTGGGACAGATGGGGAAAGCAAGCAGAGTGCGCTTACACTGAAAGGGCCATGTAATGACAGAACAGTTACGTAAGGACATGGGTTCTGGGCCCAGAAGATCTAAATTCAAAACTGATCTCCACCGTTTATTGACTGAGTGACTTAATCAACAAACCATTTAGCTTTGAAACTGAATTTCAACAATGTTCAGGAGGAGAAATAAGGAATAGCATCTCATTACAAATCTTCCATTTCAAACATGGGGCGCAGGGCAGCCACCTAGGATCCCACCGTGGAATGAGCTGGCTGTGGATATAGTGATGGGTTAGAAAGTCAGACTCTTCGCCTTCATGGGAATGGGATGGAAGTGGGGGGAAAAATAATTGTTTTTACATTTTTATACATTATTCATCGGAGAGAATACTGTTCAGATTCATTTGGAATAGGTGACTGACTTGCGGTAACAATAACACGGAATGTAGTTAGAAGATACAGGTATATAATGAAGGTGCCCAAATTAACTCAGTTCTCTTCCCGGGCACCAGGAGAAATTGATCCCATCTTGCTACCAGGAAGTGAGTCAGCATTTAGGAAGCACTTGACACCTTAGTTGTTTCTGCTCTTTTTTCTCTTGTTATTAATATTAGTACCGTGGTTGTCTACAGTGGCAAACACATCTAAGTTTGCATGTGAAGAAACCTGTACTTGGATGCAAGAAGCCTGGTACGTATGTCTTCACAACTCTGGGTGCTGTGCTTCTGGGGAAGGAGCCCCTTGCCTCTCTGAGCTGGGGCTCCAGTGGGTGACAGGCTGTAGAGGGGAGAGAGTGATGGAGGGAACGGAACTCGCTCTCCTCCTGTCCTTCCCTCCTGCTGTGGCCCAAACAAGAGCTTGTAGAAAAGAAAATACAAGTTCTTTGGATTCCTGGAATTTACAGTTAATGCTCTGTTTTCCTCATTGTAAAGCAGTCATTTCTTTTGTATTTTCCTAAATTTGCACATATAGGCCTTAATAAATATTTCCTGAAATATTTCATAAGATTAGACAGTGGCATCATAGTTCATGTTAGCTCGTTGAGGTTTGGTCCCCGAGCTAGTAGAGCAGAGCAGAAGGGCTTATTCCTGCATTATGACACTTTACCATGTCACACTTGTACCCTGAAGTCTTAGGCGGCTAACCCTAAAGTATCAACATCAACACACATTTAATGTGGATAATCCACGCATAAGTCACTGAACTCTGAAATGACTATCTAAAATGAAATGGGGCAACAGATACAATTCTTATACTGCAGTTCAGTTGGA
Source organism: Neophocaena asiaeorientalis asiaeorientalis (assembly GCF_003031525.2). NCBI lineage: Eukaryota > Metazoa > Chordata > Mammalia > Artiodactyla > Phocoenidae > Neophocaena > Neophocaena asiaeorientalis. The sequence goes on from NW_020176571.1 coordinate 9,908,017, forward strand.
AATAATAGTGATGGTATAATACAGACACAGCTAACACGCCTATGCTCATGTACCACACAATTTACATAGAGTAACTCACTAATCTTCCCATCAACCCTATCAGGGAGGTATTATTATTCCCATGTAACCGACATGGAAACTGTTGCCCAGAGAGATAAGTAACTTGAAGAAAGCCACACAGCTAGGCTTCCAATCTAGGGTTCTCCCACTTAACTGTAAAACACATCACAGAGCTCTAGATACACAGAGTAGATGTTCAGCAGACACGTAGAGCAGAATAATCCAATGACTAAATGAATATGCCAAGTTCCAAAAGGGACGTAAGGAAAGCAAAGGCAATGGAGATTTACAGGGAGTAGAGATCACCATAAGAGAACGGGGATGAGGCGGCTACAGGGAGGAAGCAGAGATGGAGCTGACTCCTACAGATGGGCCAAGATTTACACAGGGAGGTGTGTGGGGAGGGCACTCAGGACAAGAGGAAGGGCACCAGCGAAGATGCAGAGGGACCCGGGCACAGTGTCTCAACAGAAGTTGGAACGAATGTTTGTATGTGTGAATATGGACCACTGAGTTGGTGTCCAGGCAGGAGCTGAGCGGCCAAGCACCCGTCGTGGTCGGGCAGGGGAAGGACGCAGCATTTAGTTATCATTACACAGCTAAAGCAACCGAATGAAGAACTGAGAGGCTGGGGCAGGGATGCTCCCTGGGGGTCTGGCCTGTTCCCAGGAGAAAATAACAGGAGGAATATATGGAAATGACATCAAACCGTAAGCCTTGACAGAATCCAAGTCTGCTTATATGTTCAGAAGAAGGAAGGAGAGGATGTGGCAGAGGGACCTTGTCCACACCACCTCCTCTCCCACTGCCTTCCTCGCCCTCCCCTCATCGTCACCCTGGCCTCCTAGAAGTTCCTAGGAACGCCGAAATCCCCGGATACCCATCGCTCCCTCTCGAGCTTCAGGTCAGACCTGATGGTCTCACTGAGACCTTCCCTGACCCCCAGATCTAAAGATGCAACTTCTCTGCCAACACCATCTCCCTCCTCCGCTGTACGTTTCTCTGTGCAGTAAACACCGTTCTTAAACTGCATATAATCGCCTTTTACTTTTCTCCCCTCTGCCAACCCCGCCTTTAGAATACAAGTGATATGAAGGACAAGATTTTTGTCTGTTTTGATCACTGCTGTCTCTCTGGTGCCTAGAATAGTAAGTGGCACTTCGTAGGCTCTCAGTATGAGTGAATGACTAAATGAGTGAATGAATTGAATAGCACAAATGTAGATCTATTTATTATATTTTTAAAAATCACTCAAAGTGCCCTCCTTACTGGCGAATGCGTTATCAGGCAACACGGCTGAGAATGACTGTTGTTCAGAGCTAGTGAGTGCCCTTCTGACATCCCTGGTGAATAAGGAGTAATACGGCCTCGTGCCGGCTGGGGACACCTTTCCTGGTCCTGTCTGCATTTGGCCTTCAAAAAGTATATCCGAGCTGAGATCCCACAAGAGCTTGTCAAGTTTAGGACTTGACAATGCGTATGGATATTTCTTTGGCACCAAAAATGTGACAGAGCTGGAGATGACTATGATAACACAGGGATGAAGGAAACAGAGGCGTAAGGACTGAGGCATTTGAATTTTATCCTTAAGTCATCCTGTACCTGACGGTGGCCCTGATCGTGCTTCCTCAACCTCCCCTTAGGCGAGACTGTTACAAAGGGCTGTTACTGCCTTCTGTCCACTCACACCACTACGCAGACATACCTGTAAGCGGGCGGGGACCGTGTAGGTATTTTATGAAAGTTGTGGGCGCTGGCAAAGAGACATGGCCTTTAAAGAAGATTTTAAGTCAATGGTACAGATGGATCCACCGTGGAAACTGGGACTCCAGAGCTTCACTAGAAGCCCCAGCTGCTCACCTACAGTTTGGGGGACACCGCTGAGGGTTACTACCAGGATTTCCATATGCAGGATGCCCCAGGAATTTAGGGGCGCTCCAGTTGTTAGCATGATGACCTGAGGCTCTTATCACAGTGGAAACAGCTCCAGGGTTGCGAAGTTGGGGTCAGGGGAGGGCAGCCAAAGGTCTGTGCCAGGCAGGGCTGAGGATCCAGGGAGAGGCGTGGCAGGGGGACGGGCACACCTCTGCTTTCCTGGCCACCAATCAGATCAGTCACTTCCAAACCAAGAGATGGAAACTCCAGCATGAGCGCACACGCTCGCATTGTGCCACATTTACGCAGACCAGAACTCCTTGCCTTGGTCAATAAAGTCAGCCCCCAAGCAGGGGACATTGCAGCCTGCAGAGTATCAGCCCCGGGAGGGGGTCAGTGATCCCACTGTACACACCGCATCCCCTTCTGGGTTCACAAGGGACCCGCACAGGAGAGGGCTCCAACACGTCCTTCGGTAAAGGAACTTATTTAACCTTGTCACAGCATTTTCCCGAACACGTTCTGCTGTGGATCTTTTAAAAGACTACCCATTATGTGTCCCAGGACACTTGCGGGCTGTGAAACAAAGTTTGAGAAATGCCGACTGAGCGACGTCCTCATGGTGAAGAGCAGGAAGCAGAGGCCTGGGCAGATCGTGACCTATCCAGGGCCAAAGGGCCATCCCCCGCTCCTGTCCCCTCCATCCCCTCCTTCATCCAGTCACCACACGCGTACTGAGCATCTACTCAGCACCAGGCGCTGCTCGAGCGTCAACATCGAGGGAAGGCAGAGGCTTCCACTCCCCGGGGCCTTTAGGGATAATGAGAGTCCAGTTCTTCCCTTGTCCTTTATGGGCCTCCAATTACAATGCAAATGTCATTATTATAAGGCGACTGCTACAAAAGTAAAGGACCAATAACCACATCAGGAGAGGAATGGATTTAACTTTTCCAGTTGACTGAGGGTTAAGTCAAAAGCCCTTTCACTTCCAATCCTTCTGTCGTAAGTCATCCTAAACTAAGGTAATTCACACTCCTCTTCGGGGTTAGACATCCTCAGACATCAGACATCCTCGGTGAGCTCCGCTATGCGTCGTGACGCTGGGGTGTGAACGCCGCGTAGGGATTTAGACCCAAAAGATCAAAGATGGTTTAAGAGATTGCGTTTAATATGTGTTTATTCCAGGAAAATCTTAGAAACTGTTTTTACTTTTAATAATTCCTTTATATAAAGCTGGTTTTGTCATCATTTATCTCTTTTCTCTCTAAAAGTGGCAAGTGGCACTGTTACAGTTATTTCAGGGCTGGCTACCTCTTGTTAAATGAGTGATGGGAGAGCAGAAAGCACTTGCTGGACACCTGGCTGGTTGAGAAGCTGAGGTCTCACACTCAGACAACACAGTCCAGACTTAGTGAGCACATGCGTACACAGAGGGCCCACCATACCCTGCGCACACATGAGAGGAGGCGCCATCAGGGGCTTGGAGAAATCAAGTATCTTGCCAAATAAATCCTGAAATCACTGTATAATTTAAGATACGACTAGCCACAATAGTAGTATTTTTCGGTATTCTTCTTATACACCTGCTTGATTTAGATGATTTGACAGCAGAAATCACAAGTCGAGCAAATTCTGAGACTATAAATGTCCAATATTTCTCTACATTACCCTCTCTTCCCCACCAGTATTGATGAAACTATCTCCTGTTCCTCACATTCAAATGGCTACTAAAGAAGAGGAAGTATTGGCTTATGCTATGAACGCTATATGAATTATATAACTGTCTTATTCATTCATTCATTCATTCGACTAAATAGTTCATTAACTCATTCTTCAACAAATATTTGAGCACCTATGTTTGCCAGACTCTATTATAGTTACTGTGGATACATCAGTAAAGAAGGACAAAAAGTCTTGCCCTCACGGAGGTTACGTCTAGCGGGGAGAGACAAACGTTGTAAATATGTTAAATATGAACATGTCACACCATACAATATAATTTCCATTAGTGGGGAAAAAGAGAAACACAGATGGGGGGATAAACCTCTTTGAGAACCTCTTTGAGATTTTAGATCCGTTGCTTAACTGGGGGCCTGCCCTACAGGATGTCCTGAGCTTAGACTGCCTTTTAGGGTGACCGCTCCCTGGAAACTCTTGTCTCTAATAACATACCTCCTGTCAGTGCCTTTCCCTTGAGTCTAGCCCCGCTAGCTTAGTCTGATGTGAATTCTCAAGTTCACATCAGATAAACATATTAAGGTTAATTTTTCCACTTAAAACCCAAGGCGTGTTTCGTCTCAGGCTTGGAGAGAGACTTTTTCTAGAATAAGCAAATGAAGAGAGAGAGTTACTGGCACGGTAGCTTGCTTGTGAATTGCAATATATATTTGGGAGAATAATCTAGATGAGCCAATTTCACACTTATATTTCTTTAAATCCTTATCTGGGCAGACGTAATTAGAGGTAAATGTGTGCACTAATTGGGCTATTGTCTCAGCTACCTAGCAGGAAGTTATTCAAGCTTCCTTATCAAGCTCCATGATGATTCTTTTAAGATACCAGCCCACCGGGTCCTTTTAATGGTTCCAAGTGCATGTGTCATGTTCCCTTTGTCAATGGTTTACAGAGTACCTAGTCTACTTTAAAACTATTCTATAAGTTTCAAATCAGGAGCCAATTAACAGAATGGGAAAAAGTCTCTACCCAATGCCAGAGTAAACTGTAAAGAAAAAAGTTTCTCTGTATCAAAAGGTAGATGGGACCCTTGGTGAAAGGGTAGATGTGATTGCTTGAGTTGGGAGGGTGAGGGTAACTTTAAATACACAGGGAAAGGTGCCATTTTCTTTAATCACTTAGATGGTGGGATGGAAAACTTGCTCCTTGAATCTGCTATGACATTAAATTGGATTGGATGGCTGGCCATTTGGAAATAGAATTAAACATCAAAGTAATAAGTCTGGCATGAGGAAAGAGGATATTAAAAGGATGAAGTTCAATTAGGGATCAAACAAAGTAACCCTCGTAGGATGTAAAACCACATGGTCCTAGAGTAAGAAGGGGCAGGAACTGGCTTTGTCAAAGCACGGTCAGAAAGGATCGTGGAGCCCTAGAGGACCACAGGCTACACGAGCTGATAACGCAGTGCTCCTACTTAAATAGGGAGCCTATAATGGGAAGCTAAAGAGAAATGTGGCAGGTGGGAAGCACATGGTCAGGCCCTGTGATGCGCCAGTGGGAGGGCTTTATGATCACTGTGCTCTCTCCTATAACTCACAAGTGAAATTTGAGAAGGTTCAGAAAACCATTAAAGGTAAGGGGAGCAAGTCTCACGCTGAAAGGTTAAAAGACTGGGTTTATTTAACCTTGAAAGGAACACCCAAGGACATTCCTCTATCATGGTACTTGATACACTGTTTTGAGTGTCTGCCCCCCTCACTGGACTATGAGACCAGGGCTGTTTAAGCCCATCTCCAGCACCTCACAGGTAGGGTTCCATGAAATCTGGGGACACATTTGTACTAAAATCATATTCGATGTTTATCAAAATTCAAATTTAAGTAGGTACCCTATATTTCTATTTGCTAAGTCTGGCAACCCTACTCACAATGTAACTGTGGTAACCATCCAATAAATAACCTGTTGAATTAATTGCTATTATGTGCTAGGTGTTATGCTAAGTGCAGAGAACAGAACAACTTAAACAAAAAGCCAGGCAGATGATACAACAGAGGCCTTAGTTAATCCAAGGAACTGTGGAAAGTGGCAGGATTCTGCTAGGAGGTAGAATCCAGGTTGAAGTGGGGGCTTACAGAAGGTGGGAGGGGTTTCAGGAGAGATTCTTTGAGAAAAAGAAGCACAGCTACTGGTCTTTCTTATCCCCAGGCCTCTAGGCCTTAACCACGGACAGCGTGGCAGCCGCTGGGGATAGACAGGGACAGATGTGCACTTGGACTCTGAACTCAGTGAGGACAGGAAGGTGAGAGAGAGAGAGCCTGCTTGCGCAGAGCTGTTCTGATCTTCCCACACGTATTCCGGGCAGTGGTTTATGTAGATATTTAGAGTCTATCTGCTGAACGAATAAATGAAGAGTAGATAGTGAGACTGAAAAACAACGCAACTGATTGTTTAGAAAACACCATCACACTAGGTTTGCATCACAGAGATATGCAAGATAAGGGGCACTAACACAGCATGTCTAAAGTGTGAACTGGCCAGTGGAGACACCTCAATGGTATAGAACATGGGAAGAGAGCTCCCTGGCTTAGCTACTGAGAAGAGGAGCTTCAGGGACTGAAACCATTGGGTCTCAGGCTCTTCTCCCAAACCCACACCTAACTTGACTTTCTGGGAATTTTCCAAATGGCGAGGGGTCACTGGGGAGCATTAGTCTTTCCTTCATTAGCGGACAAATTACGATAGAGTAGCAACTCTTTATGACAATAAGAACATGATTTCTATTGCTAAATAAACTAGTCGAAATGGATATTAATAATAAACGTAGGGATGTTATAAATTCTCTGGTTTCGTCAATAATTCGCAGTGTAGCTAAAGCTCTTTTCTACATCTTAAAGAGACCTTGAGGTAGAAGCAGTTAGGTTTACTTTTTCTGAGAGTCTGAAAGGACAGACAACTCTTGGGCAATACAGACCATGCAGTTAGAGAAGGCTTTAAGAGGAACCCAGGTTTAGAGTCTGTCCAGTCCTGTAAGAAACTGTTTGGGGTAGGGCCCACTTGCCCAAGGGAATAATATTTGAAGTAGCTGTTTTCTATCACAGCGATGGATGACAGACATAGATTTAGAAACGACCACTGAGCTCTTACTCCGCATCTAGGAGGGTGCTCAAAAAGCATCCTAGGAGGGGCTTTTCTCTCAAAAGCCCCACAGGATGGCTGTAAAGAGGGCCCGGGTGCCTGCTGCCCATGGCAGATACCCTCTTTCCAGGCAGCCCTGGATCCAGAGCTATTTTCGGGGAGTCTAAGCACTGCAGCGTGGCACCTCCATCCTCCCCTGCACACCTTTCCAGCCCTGGCACAGTACTGGTCGTCCCCACCCCGTCTCTGAATCTCACTGAAATAGACAAGTGCAGGGATCCTGGAGGGTAGAGGGAGGGTGGGTCCTAGAGTGGATTAGGAGCCGTTTGCCTACGGATTTCCAAGCACATGTTAATCATCTGCTGGAAACAGCACGGCCTTTGTGAGATGGATTCCGGCGCAAACCCTGGCTCTGTCATAGGATCCGAACCCTAACATTTACTGAGGGATTAGTACGCATGCAACGCTATTCTAAGCATCTCACAGTATTATAAGTATATACAGTATGATACATCTTTAATCAGCACAACAGCTATAATGTAGGTGACATTTTTATCCCCATTCTATAATTAGGAAACCGAGGCACCAGAGGGGCTTAGGAACCCAGCCATGCCACATACTTTCCAGTAGCTGAGTCTTAGTTTTCCCTTCTGGAAAGCAGAGGTAGCATCTGCCTAAAAGGTCTGGGAGGAGAAGTAAAGAAGACCAAGAATGTAGAGCATCTAGCCCAGGAAGGCAACCCCTGGTCAGGGATGACTGGTCCACTCTGAGACCATAACTACCGAAGTGGTTTCCATAATGACTACCACGGATGATGGTCATGGTCGCTCACACTGCAGAGGAACGCACAATACAAAGACTGATTTATTTTTGGCTTTGGAAATGCAATTTTTAATAGGCAGGCTCCAACCTATGAACACGCTGTCCTCAATAGTTCATTTATAAGTCAGCTGTTCAGAAACAGAAATACATTTCCCCAGAGAAAGAAGACTGTAAATGCTTAGCTCATTAAAGGCAATTTAATCCATAAGAAAGCAGAACTTCAGTGTTAATATTATTAGTTTCTGTTCTGGGAACATTCATTCACTTAACACCCTTCTATAATGTACCAGGCACTACCCCAGGAGCTGAACAGAGTTATTGAAAGCATGTCTGTTGCCTCAAGGAGCACACAGCGCAGTGAAGGAAATGGGCATCGATGAGTGATTCTAGTGGAGGGTGACAGGTGGGGTCTGGTGGTGGTAGGAGGACAGGGGTGGGGTAGCTGGGCTGGGGGAGAGGCAGGAGACGGTGATGCGCTGGAGGAAGGGGAAGGGCTTCCCCCTGCTTGGGGTCAGGGCTGGCCCTCACACTTCTCTTTCTGTACTCATACCCCACTTCCTGGGCCCTGCTGCTTTTCTAAGCTCCCCTCCAGGGCATCCAAAAAGTCTCTATTTTCCTACACGATCCATGGCCACAAAATCAAAAGCCCCGTTTTTTCAGTCCAAAGGAATCACATCTAGGTGTCAAAAGGGAGACAATCTTAAAAACAAAAAAGTCTCTGAGGACACGGGGAGGGGGAAGGGGAAGCTGGGACAAAGTGAGAGAGTGGCATGGACATATATACACTACCAAACGTAAGGTAGATAGCTAGTGGGAAGCTGACACAGAGCACAGGGAGATCAGCTAGGTGCTCTGTGGCCACCTAGAGGGATGGGATAGGGAGGGAGGGAGACGCAAGAGGGAGGACATATGGGGATATGTGTATATGTATAACTGATTCACTTTGTTATACAGCAGCAACTAACACACCATTGTAAAGCAATTATACTCCAATAAAGATGTTAAAAAAAAAGTCTCACTAACCTGTGATTAAACTATTACTAAATGTCCCCAAGATCTCTTCATTCTAAGTAGCAGATAGTTTAAAGTTTTTAGTTCTTTATATAAATGTTTCAACTAGAAAGCACGTGAAAATGTTCCACAGCAGCAGCGGTCACGCAGACCAATAAGCCCCACTGGAGGACTGCCCTGGGCACCATTTTCTTTCAGGGATCCTTCCTTCCTCGCTGAACCACGCGTGCTTCAGATCCTGCAAGGATGTCGAGGATGCCGCGCCGTTCTTCTTATGTGCATGCAGTAGCCCGCACGGAGGGCTGCTTCCAGCAAGGGAGGGGGAGTGGTGGTAGACTGGCCGCTTGGCTGGGTCATCTGTAACCCGGAGGGACTCATCCTGGGTGTAGTGGATGATGTGTGATTTCGCGACCCTTCAAACCGAAAACTGAGGGCACGTCATGAAGACTATTCAGGAGGGGCTGGAGAACTGCCCAGCTTCCCAACAAGCCCGCCCTGCAACCCCCAGCCCCGCTCCTGTCACCGAGACCACACCACCAAGCAGAAGTGTCCGTGCTGCTGTGAGCTGTGTCTGGCCTGTGCCACCCCCAGCAGAGACGACCAGGGCGACAATTACCTGATTCTGTTAAAAGCCTCTTTTTGATGACTCGGGACTGAGAGGAGAGATTGTAATTCTAACCCAAGAGGAGGCTCTGAAGTGCTGGGGTGTGAAGTGAAGAGCGAAGTCAGTCCTCCCAGCTGTGATCACTGGGAAGACTCCTGCTCTGCGTATAGCAGCTCCTGGATGAACCGTGCAGGCCTTTTCCAAAGAAATGAATCTCATGATGTGAGATCTTAAGTGTTCATTGATTTCTTCGTGCGTGTGTGTGTGTGTGTGTGTGTGTGTCGTTTTGTGCCCTTTCCATGGTGGCTCATGCTTGCCCTTGACTGCAGGTCTTCTGAGTACGGATACATTTATGGTTACGTCTGACCCCCAGCTTACTGACGTCCACATGTCCCGTGAACTGTTATTTATAGTTGTCAGACCACCTCTTCTCATCACAGCCTGGAGTCACTGCTGTGCTGAAGGCTGCTTTGCTCTTCAGCGCTGGAATACCAATTTACATAATGAAGCAGGTGAGAGAGCCTCTTGCCTGTTCAGGCGGCCCTGACTGGCGGAGAGAAAGGGATTTGGCCGTAACTGGCTGGAATTAATTTGACGTGCTTTTATAAGGAGAAACGGAAAAAAGCAGAAATTGCTCAGCACGCCCAGTCAAAGCCGCATTTGCACCCTCTGGTGTGTGCGCGCGTTTGCAGTCACGGGTGGGTGTGTCCCGTAAAGACACGTAAGTGGATGACCTTGTGCGTCCAAGTGCATTTTTTTCCCCGGGAGCATCACTCCCTAGTGGCACCTCTGCCCGGGAGGTCTGCAGCCGCAGTGTGCTTCCTCACGCGAGGCTGTCTGCCATCTTGTCCAATTTGTACTCGAGGCCACTAGGAGACGTCACTAGACATCACAGCGTTCTCTCTTCAGTACCAGGATGACACCCAGCTCAACGGCTCTCTTGTACTCGGTCCAGAAGAGGCCAAGTCCCAGCTGTCTCACGGTCTGCTGGCAATCAGTTCTTGCAAGAACTGGAACTGCCTTATGCTCAACTCAGAACCCAGTGCCGTGCAAGTGATGAGCTGGGAGGTGGGTGAGGAAGTTTGAAAGAATGAAGCATTTAGCACATTTACTATCGAGGTAGTTTCTAGACTTAAACCATTGATGGTCTCCTAGCCACGAGCACTTCAGAAGCAGTAAGTGAACACAGTTCTTGCTCTAGTTCCCGCCTAAGACGAGGATGGAGGCGGGGAGAACGAGACATTTCCCTCCTCTCCAATTCTTTTCTCTCTCTTGAGAGTAGGATCTTTTCTTTTCTGGCCAGATTAAGTATGTATATTGGTTACTTCCTGGAAGGGAGAAAACAAGGTGCCTGGCAACATTCATCCAGGCAACACTCATCAAGCACGTGGCTCTTGAAGGTGCGAGGGGCTGAGTTCAGAAACAAAGACAATAGAGCCCTTGGCTATTCCTAGACTGGAGTGAACAGAAGTCTCTTCTAGGTTCCTGTGCATCCATAGCTGGGCAGAGGGTCTACCCGCTCTCAGTGGGTTGGTGGGGTTCCATAATCACCTCCTTGAGAATCCGAGAAGCCAGGTCAGACAGGGTCCCGTGACGGGGGCTGGCCTGGGTTCTGCTGCCCCAGGCCTGTGTCTCTAGAAGCGTGTCCCTCCTCCCCGTGTCCACACAGAGAGCACATGGGGCTATGGCAGTGCGGTAAGACAGGACGGCTGCAGGCTCTGGAGTCGGCTCTCCCTGGATCAAATCCGATGCCCTCACTTGCTAGTTGTGTGACTTGCGAATTTGCTTATCCCTTAAATGACTCTCCTCATCTACGGAAAGACGTCGATAATATCTATCGCAAAGGGTGGGCGCGAGGATTAAAGGAGACACAGATGTGAAGAGTCTGACAACAGGCACATAGTGTGTGCTCATTAAATAGTTCAATCATTGTTCATTAATAAGGGCCGGGGCGGCCGTGTGTCTGCAGGAAACCCAGGTGCTAACGCCGGGCCAAGTGAAGCCAGCTCTTACGGGACCTGCCCCTGAGCTGTTCTGTTCTCCCCCGTTCTCTGGGGGGCCTGGGGTGGAAGGCAGAGAGTAGGAGAAGCCAGAGGCGGGCAGCACCCACCTCGTGGTGCGGTAGTGAGCCGGCATGGATGCTCTCTGGACAAGGCCGCTGTGCAAAGCAGACTCTTCTCCTGGTCAGGCGAGTTCATGGGTTCCCCGAGAGCCTCTCGGTGAGCACCTTGGTCTCACTCCCTGAAGGCAGCTGCTCGTCTACATCAACCCCTCCGGCTCCCCCGCTGGCTGCCACCCTCCCATGTATCTCTGGATGGGCGGCTGCCTCATCCTGAGCAGGAAGCCCAGTGGGCAGGTACCTTTAAAATCACCTCCCTCCACTCCCGGCCCAGACTGGCCCCCTCCTGCCCGAGTGGCCTGACGTGGACTCGAGGGAGGCAGACCTGACCTGCCGTGGGTGGGAACCTGTCACCTGGGTCTTCTCAGGCTTGGGGCAAATGCCAGCCTCTCCCCCATTCTAACCACAGGGGGTGAATGCCAAGCTCTCCCAGTGACCCCCTCAAAGCCCCTCCAGTAGGTCTGAGGGGTGGGAGGAAAGTGGAGGGGGCACAGCCCTCCAGTAACTCCCCGCAGAGCGGCTTCCTCTCAACCCTTTTCACATGTCTGGTTTCCTGGCTGCGTCCTGCTCAGGTGGCAGCTCTTGCCACCTGGACTTTTATTTCCAGCTGGACGGACAGAGTCCTGTTTCGTTTGAAAGGGTTCCCTGAGTGACTCTGATATCAAGACTTGGCCCTAACCCACTCCGTCCTGGGTGTCGCCAACACAGACAGGTCCACGTGGACAGACTAATCCTGTAACGATTACACAGAGGACCCAGAACCCCGATTTTCCTCCTCCCGACTCCGCCTCCTGAAAGTCCAAGCTGCCTGCACCTCGGGGACCCTCCATGTGGGCAGCTCTCAGGGTCACACTGGCCTGGAGCCATTGCCCTTGACACTCTGCATCTGATCTTCCCAAATAGCGCAGAAGAAATGTCTGAGGCTATGGTGCCTGTAGAGCATGAGCTGTCCCTCCTGGGCTCTCTGTGACCCTCGCTGGAAAGGAAACCTTGACATCAATTGTAGAAGAAATGGTTGGGCTTCCCCAGCCTCGGGCTCTCTCAGCCACCACCCTCACCCCGCTCCAAACACCCGCTTCCCTACCTTCCTGGCCCTAGCACATGCCCAGGTAGCCCCGCTATGCAGAAGGCTTCCCGAAATACAACAGACTGCACGTGGGCCACTGAGGCCCTTGCCCACCTCTCTTGCCACCATTATGGGGTGGAGGGTGTACTGGAAACACCAAAAGACCAAAACAAAGGCCCAGAGCCAGCCCGGGCCACAGTCTGCACTGTGAATACAATTCTGACGTCTCTAAAACTTGATTCATTTTAGGCCCGATGCCTTTGGCCACATATAAATTTTCACGGCTGCGTTAATTTGTCTCAAAGGACTTGAACTTAGTTGTCCAGAAGTGAAACACTAATTCTTAATAAATCCTCAAAACACAAGCTAAGATTTCATCAGCCTGTAAAAGCTGCCATCTTGGTAGCTTTTAGTAAAGCTACTCATAGTAAAAGTTACGGAAACATTTATTTCTAATTTTTGTTTTTAACCAGAGAGAAAAGGATGTTGAGGAACTCTCTTATCTTTCTTGGACATCTATAAACTTCGGAATAAAAAAACCGCTTTCAACAGTTAGCTAAATGCAACGGCTCACTTCTCTCAGAACCAGAGACTTGACCCTAAGTAGATTCGAACTTCTATGGGATTCCCCAGGGTCACTTGCTCTTCCCAACCTGGAAGTGATGGCCTGAGCAGAGAGGTCCCGTATGGAAGCCACACAGATAAATTCAAGGACCTGACCAGTTCAGAGACACGCTCACTATTTTCTCCCGCTCCCAGCGCACCCAAAGCTTGAGTACTGCACTTGGTGGTACATGCTTTGAGTTTTGTTAACAAAATTGTTTGTTGTCTATTGCTGGCTTTCACTTGGGGTCAATTCAGGTGGGGAAACTGTGATTTCATCCTCATGGTAATCTGTGTAGTAGCAATTTTAAAAATGTCACGGCTCCAGGAAGGCATCGATCTCTCCGATACCTTGACAGGACCACCTTTCTAAGAAGAGATACACAGAGCAGATCTAGCTTACGATTGGGTTCTCATGTTTGTTTTTCTTTTTTTCTTTCCTTCCTTTTCTTTCTTTTCTTCTTCCTTCCTTCATTTCATTTTTGTTTCATTTCACAAAATGATGGTTCCACTAATGTCAGCAGAATGAGACAAAAGTTTCTTTCTTTTCCAGGTAAAGACGTCCTTTCTCAGATCAACTCTGTAAAACGGAAGTTCCTACGGACGTGGGAAACTTGCGTTCCTTATGCAGCTTGCTTAAGTGTCAAGTTCCTAACTACCCAGTTATCCTGTTACCTTTATGTAGTTTTGGAGGATGGAGATAGACACACATATGCACACACATACACGCATATGTGAGGGTGCACTCCTATGTAACAGGGAAGATACATTCATCTACATGAAGAGAGAGGACACCTGTTTGCCTTTGATGAGCAAAACATCACTTGTGTCTCATGATCAAATAACGTCCCTTGCAGTCCCGTGATACGAACAGCGCAGTGAAATCCAGAATATAAGAGGGCTGCGTTAATAATATTTTCCCCAGAAGAGTTGTGAAAATGATACCTCTTACAAAAACATGTCCTCAGTCCCCTTTGACAATGGCCTCCCCGCTCAGAGGTCTAGTAGAAGGCTGCACAGGGAGCGTACACAGATAACACGCTACATACTGGGAGAAACTAACAGCACTCAGGCCCAAGGACAGAGCAAAAGGGAGCACACAGTGACACGTGGGATTTTTATTGTCTCCTTAAAATTAACCAGCAGGGAGAAGACTCCCTCTGGGTGTAAACCATGTCTCTGCAAATCTTCAGGGTGACGTAGATCTGTTCTTCCAAGCAGAGGAGATTAGTGGGAAGAGGAACTGAACTGGATTCTGCTGTAACAAATACCCGCTTTGGAAGGATGGGGCTGGGTGGCTGACAAGAGCAGGTGAGTAAGAGCTCCAGGGTTTAAGGGGGGCAAGCCCCTGAGAGTGCAGGTTACAGGAGGGGCACTGAGGCCCCGTGTTCGTTTCCTGTGGCTGCCATAACAAACCGCTGGTGGCTTAAAACAATACAAATTTATTCTCGCACGTTCTGGAGGCCAGGAGTCCAAAATCAAGAGGTCAGCAGGGCTGCGCTCCCTCCAGAAGCTCTAGGGGAGAATCCACTCCTTGTCTCTCCTAACTTCTGGTGGTTCCAGGTGTTTCTGCGACTGCCACACTTCCGTCTCTGCCTCTTACTTCTCCTGGTCTTCTCTTCTGCGTCAGCTCTCTCTCTGCCTTTCTCTCATAAGGACACTTGTCCTTGGATTTAGCAGCAATCCAGGACGGTCATAGTCTGAGATGCTCAACTTAATTACATGTGCAAAGATCTTTTTTTTCCAAATAAGGTCACCACTCACAGGTTCCAGGAATTAGCATGTGGACGTATCTTTTGGGGGACCACCATTCAACCCCTAGAAGCCCCAACAGTACAGCAGAGGTGGGAGGTGAGGTATCCTGTGTGGGAAGTCACAGAAGGTCAGGACGCAGGTGGTCATTCAAGGAGAGGAGGGCAGAGCAAAGCCCGATGCTATAAAGGGGACACGAGAAGGAGAGGAAGGGGACCCTGGGGCTCCCTTGGGAGCTCAGCCATCAACACGGGGACACCCGTATCCCTGGACCAGGAGGGTGGCCACTGCTAAGCCTTACTGGATGCCTCGGTCAAGGCAGCCAGTCGAGAACGGACTCGGGAATTAGAGTTCACGGGGGCCAGCTGGGGCCGTAAGCAGTCCCGTTCTCAAATAAACCTGGAGAAGTGCTGAGAGCTGACCCTCGGCAGCAGAGCCGGGCCGCTTAAGCCTCAGGGCTTTGTTCTGGATGCATCTGGATGGAGGCCGCCCTGGCAGGAATGAGTGGGTTCAGTACTTGGGGTGGTGGTCCACGCATTGGACCGGCTAATTAGGTTCAGCTAATTAGGAGACAAAGGGGCACGTGTCCCTTCTCCCACCCATGTGTGTCCTGTACCCCGTACAGTCCCAGGGTTTGGGGAGTTTTCTTCTCTTGTTACTTCCTCCAGAACTGCTCTTGGCCCGCTGTAACAAAAGGACCAGATGCCCGACAGCTCCAAGGGACTCCATGTAATAAATCACACCCTTTTTTTGCTCAGCTACCTGGAGGCCCAGCCCAGGCCCTCATTTCTAGGTCCCCGGCTAGTTGGTCATTCCTGCTGCTTTCCCTGGTGAGCTACTTTTAGCTCACTATTCCATGACCTGACCAAGATGGTCTGGGCCAGGACCAGGGTGTGACAGATCAGGCTTGAGGTGAGCTGCCTCCCACTGGCTTCTGGCCTAAAGTTAATAGGGCAAGGAAGTACCATTTGTACAGTGGCAAGCAAGGCCCATTTCCTCACCCATGCTCAAATGCCATCCAAGCATCACACATCAGTGTAGTTGTGGTGTAAATATCTTATCCCCAGGCTGGCTTTCTTCCAGGATGCACACTGACACATTTGTTTGCGTGCTGATTTAAAAAGTCATACACTGCCTATCTGCCAGAAGGACATGAGACAGCTTCCAGACTCTATGGAACTTCTCAGAAACTCAGAATAATCATTATCTAGAAAAGCCACGGGGTTCTTCCTTAGTTTTTAGAAAGTTATCCTGATTGCACCTTCAATGTTGCAGGCGAAGATGTCTGCCCTCATTAACCAGATAAACACCTTTTGACATTTAAAGTTCATAAAGTTCCTGTAGTTCCTTGAGGAAAAGAACAGCAAAATACAATGCGGGCGTATGTCACACTGGTGGCAGGAATGTGTAAGGTAGGACGCAGCCTTGGGAGCCCCCTGGCCTGACGGCAGCCCCTAGTGACCTTGGCAGCCTCTGCCTCCCTGCAGGCTTCCTTCACCCCCTGAACCTACCACTGACGCTTCTCTGTCCTGCTGCCACCCCTCTGCCACCCTCCAACAGTGGCTTAAAGCTCATGGTCACTATAGGCCCAGGCTAAAGTCCATGTGTGGGCCATTAGCCTGCCCAGGTCCACGAAAGCACCACCATTCTCTGTTCAAAGGAATGCCTCTGAAAGACTTATTAAATAAGGGGCAAATGTTAAAATACGATCTAATTATTTTGGATCAGTTAATCAGATAGCTCCTCTTTAATAGAGGAAAAGGATCCCACTTGTTAAGCTTCGGGAAGGTAGATGGGAAGGTCAGGAAGAAAGAGGATCTACTGGAAAGAACACTGGAATCTGAACACGGTGGCACACGGCTGAGGGGCTGTTGGCCAGCCAGGAACATCAGAAGGGCAAATGACTTAACCTCTCCAAGCTTCAAGTTCCTCATCTACAAATGAAGGTATGATTATAAAAGCACCATTACATAAGAAATCTATGTAATGTATTTGGCATTACGCCTGGCTCCCGAGAGCTGAAAAAAATGTTTGCAGAGATATCAGTGTTGAAGTCATATTAATAATAATGATAATTGCTATTATTATTATCAGTACTAGTAGTAGAGGTAGTAATAGCAGTCTTGGCAGTGGCAGTGTATGGTGACCTGAGAAGGGTTAGGTTAAGTGGAACCAAAACTGAAGGTCATTGAATGAGAGGGTAGGAGATTCAATGAGGAAGTGGGTGGGGTGCAGGGATGTCAATACCAATCCTTAGCTGTGTCATAACTTTGTCTGGGATTCACTACAAGGGAGACATCCTGGCAAAGTGACTTTTAAAGCCAAACACACAGGAACTCAAACCCCGGCTCTGTCACTTGATAATGTATGACTTTAGGGAATCACGAAAGTTCCCAGAGTCTCAGTGCCCTTATTTGTAAAATGGGAATAGTCATACCTGATGAAGATTATTCATATAACATATATGTAAATACTTAATGTATCCAGTGCCCGGAAAATATGTCTCCTGTTCGCCTGGCCAAACTCTCCTCTATACTGCGGTTGGCCAACTGCGAAATGAGAAATCCATCCGGATAGCCGAGAATATGAGAATGAGCATTGTGGGCTCTTTGTTAAGAGAAGAAAGATGTCACCAGCTTCCTTATATCCTCCTCCCACTGGGAGAGCTGATGGAATGTACAGTAGGGCTGCTAAATGTTAGAACTTGCACCCATATTTAGTTACAGCATGTGGTGGAATAATTCTGAATTCAATGATGCAATGTGCTATTGCAAGATGGAAGCCATCCAATAAAAAAGGAGCCCCCAAATAGGATTTCATGGAAATTTAACTCTGAACGTTCTGACTTTGTACCTTAACATAAATGAGATCTGGGAACATTTTCCTGCCATAAAATTGAAGATAATTTCTTAAAATATCTAAATCTAATGACTACAAATATCTCCCCATCATCACTCCAAAATATTTATCATTTGGTCTGAGTTACATAGAAGATATGTCATCCGTGATAGTCAAAACAAGTATAGAAACCCTTCTCCACTTTAAATGTTACCTTCCTTGATGAAAATTTCATGACACTGAAAAGACAGTCTTCAAAATCACCTCATTTCTGTTCTCAATGTTATCGTTTTGAAGACTTTATTATTTTCTTTTGCTAAATTCACAGAATATACTTCCTCTCGTGTAAGTCATTCTCAAGACTTAGTTTTCTTTAGGTGTTTTGAAGTAAAATTGATAAGAATTTTGACATTTTAAGTGTACTTTCAGAAAACTCTCTGACTTGCAAAACTGTTCCTGACACTGATCTGCAGTTGTATGTCATTGGTTACTTAAATGTTTTCTATACTTCTGTAAATTATGTTGACACTTTGTGGTCAGACGCTATTTTGTCATTTGCAGAGTTCTGAAATGGATCAGATAATCATTTTCAAACTGAACAGCTGTTAAAGGCTTCTTGCTCTCTTGCTGCTTTCTTTGCCTGTAATGTTTCGTCCACTGCTCTGTGCAAGAGACTCTTGAATTAGTATACCATCTCTCCCTCTCTCCCTGCAGACTTTTTGTAAAAATGATAACCAAGGTATGGTCACTGACCCTGTGAAGCTCATGGTCAAATAAGGGGAGATATGGACAGGTACACGCCTGTAGATACAATGTGGGAGACAAGTGCTATAATAAAGGTATGAATGATTGCCACGACAGAGGAGACAATGGCTAACTTCCCAGATGAGCCCAGATGAGAAGGCTTTACAAATAAAGGGATGCAAGAGTCTACGCATTGGCTGATGAGACGGAATTGCTGGTGCACACTGGGAATCATTTGTAAAAGCTCTGAGCGCCACGCCTGAAAAAAGTTGTCTTTATTCTGTAAGCAATGGAGCCACTCAAGTTCTGTAAGCAAAGATGGGATCCAACTTCTCAGAACATAACCAACGTGGTGTGGAGGACAGACAAGGGGCAGAGCCTCTCTGTTCAAGCAGCCCAGAACAATATGTTCTTTCCAAACCACAGAAGGGAAAACAATCTCCCTCCATCTCAATTATGCTCAGTTCAAGTAGAAAATCATTCAGTTGTTGCCGGATGGCCCTTGAGAGGATGAGAAACATAAATACAGTGTCCTAACCAATTCTCAGAGGAAACGAAAGAAAACACTGTGATAATTGTGGTGGATCCCCTACTTAACGGTCCAGAGTCCCCGGATGGGCTGTGGCCCACCACCCTTTGACCATGTTATTCACTGCATGGTGACACGGTCCCACCGCACTCTGCATGGGGACATAATCCGCCACACCTCTGCCGTTCCCTGATGTGAGGATATGGTCCTCCGTACCCCTGACAGATCCACACGTGGGGACGTGGTCTGTCACGCTTCTGCCACATTCGTGTCTTTCGGTGGCCGTGGCCCACCTCAGCTCCGCCACATCCAAGTACGGAGCCTGGGAGATCAGCTGTTCTTAGCACCACGACTGCCCAGGTCACAGAAATAGGCACAAAAATTAGTTGTAGAAAGGGATGAAGGGAGAGGTCTAGCTCAAAGTTTCTGAGAGGATCAAAATGGTAAAGGAAGGATGCTGACAAAGGAACAAGGAGAGAGAGAAAGGTTTAAAGTGAATTAAGTAATGGATGAATATCTGAAGAAATACATAATAAATCATGAGTTAGAAGAAAAGAAATTAAAAAAAAGCTTAAAGATAAGGGAGAAGGAAATAGAAGAGAGGGAATGTTTTTGAAAGTAAGGAAGAAAAATAAAGTGAAAAGGAAGACAAACCAAAGAAAGAGCCAACCTAAAGAGGTGAACGTCGTGAGTGTTCCATGCATGTGTGTGTGTGTGTGTGTATATTTTTTTCTTTTTTTTAATTCCCTTAAGAAGCTTTTTATCTTCCTTATGCTTTTGAATGTCCTTGGTGAATAGTGATGAGTAGATGGAGAAATCATAACTTGAGTCCCCAAAGAGAATATCTCCTCCTTTTCATTCTTCTCAAACCATCTGCTAAGTGATTAAGGCTTTGTCTTGGGAAAAGCTGACCCATGTGATAAAGCATGAACTACATATGACCTATGTGGATTAAACACACATCTGTCTGTATCACATAGTTTCATCCTGGGGGAAGGGGTGGGAAATCACATTTTCTAAATCTTAAGGAAACGGAGAAGAGGAGACATTGTAAGTGAAAGTCTCCAGGGTGATTTGGGGTATCCAGGGGCTCTCCTGGGCACTCCAGGAAGGTAGCCGCTAGTACTGGGGTTGGACCAGAGCTCCCACGGAACCTGTGTTGCTTCCAGCAGACCTAGAGAGTCACATGTACTGAGCCTGGGTTTTACACATCCTCGCCCAGAAAACATGGCAACCAGCAGACGCTTACCTGCCTTCCTCTCTTCGCGGCACAGGCCAGCAGGGAGGCCTGCGGTTGGTATGGGGACAACCCATTCATCGGCACCCCCCGATCCAGTT
The DNA here is from genome assembly GCF_003031525.2 of Neophocaena asiaeorientalis asiaeorientalis. NCBI lineage: Eukaryota > Metazoa > Chordata > Mammalia > Artiodactyla > Phocoenidae > Neophocaena > Neophocaena asiaeorientalis. Next base: position 9,928,190 of record NW_020176571.1, read on the forward strand.
AAGTAGCAGCTACCTTTCTTCAGGACACAATGAGAACAATCCTTCTGCTCGACCCTGGGAACCCGCGAGCGTGCAGAGGAACAAAGGGGGAGGGAAATGAGGGCCGTGACGGGCCGGCACCCTCAGCGTGGGTGCGCGGGGCGGCCCTCTAGTAACAGCCCAAAGGTGCAGCCTGGTGTTGCTGTTAGGCCTCCTGAGCGCCCCGGACAAGAGGAACCCTGTGCGCAGAAAACCGCTAACACACCAAGCCCCTCGTTTGCGGCCCAGGGCGCGCTGGGGACAACCTTTCACAAATGAGAAGGCGAACGTGAAGTAATATTATTTCGGTGGGGAAACTGAATTCTGCTCCTGTGTCCCAATTTCAGGAGCCATACGGAAGAGCGGTCGATTCTAAAGGTTTAGGAAATTAACAGGTCCGTGAGAGCTCCGAGTATGGCTGAGAATGGGACCGGGGGAAAGATGGGAGGCTTCAAACGGTGCTCCTACCTTTTTGTCACTCAGGCCGGAAACCTGGTCCACATACTCCTCTTGGATCATGAAGGCAGCTAAGTTGGCAGTGTAGCTGGCCAGGAAGATGACAGCAAAGAAGGCCCACACCGACACCATGATCTTGGAGGTGGTCCCCTTTGGGTTCTGCACCGGGACGGAGTTGTTAAACACCAGACCCCACAGTAACCAAATAGCTTTGCCGATGGTGAAAGATGGGCCACCCGGCTCTGGCAGGACAAAAAAGACAAGGACAGAAGGTTAAGACAGAGTCACTGGTTCTATTTAAACTTACAAGTACATAGAGCTGGTAAGTTCTTGCTCAGAGCAGGAAACCCGCCAGCAAAGCCCCAGCCCTAAAGCTACCCTTAGGCAGCTTTTTCAGTTGAGAGCTTGTGTCTCTCTTCTCCTGGGACCCACAGGAAGGTGCAAGAGAAAAACCAGAGGCCTGGGGTGTGTGCGGGTTCTTACTCCAACCAATGACCATGACTCAGCCAGGGCGCCGTAGAAGCCAGCTTCCTGCCCTGATGGATGTAAGACCCTTAAGAGCCCATCAAGACCGAGTAATGAAGGCAACCAACCCACTGTGGTCACACTTGCATCCTCATTACCACGTTCCCAAAATTTGTATTTGTATCTACCGAGAAAGCATTTCAATTTCAAAGAAGGTCAGCAAGGGCTTCCCTGGTGGCGCAGTGGTTGAGAGTCCGCCTGCCAATGCAGGGGACATGGGTTCGTGCCCTGGTCCGGGAGGATCCCACATGCCGCGGAGCGGCTGGGCCCGTGAGCCATGGCCGCTGAGCCTGCGAGTCCGGAGCCTGTGCTCCGCAACGGGAGAGGCCACAGCAGTGAGAGGCCCGCACACCGCAAAAAAAAAAAAAAAAAAAGACGGTCAGCAAGAACCTTGTGGGGTCTTTTTCTCCCACTAGTCATAGATCTCCTCCAATTTTATTCACAGATGCCGCTTTGAACGCAGTTGATCCTGATTCTCCTGTGGCTTCCAGCTCTTAGCACTCAATGTTTTGAAGGCAGCCTTGACCTCACTCCAGTGCCAACACCTCCCATCTGGTTCCCTCCAGTAGGGCCTGCCTTCCGTGTAAAAGAATACCAGGCGGCCCAGAGAGTCTGCCAGAGATCCCTGGCTTGGCCACATGTATCTGAGGGTGGAAAGGTAGGCTGCCTTTGTCCTCCACCCGACCTTCACACAGATCATGCAGGGCTTCTGCACACGTATTTATTGTGACCTCTCTGCTTTCTCTGCTTGGCGATGGTGAACTCTTGCCTGCTGTCTGGGTCTGCATGCAGCCCCTCCACTGCAGAAACGAACACCTGCCTGCACAGTTTTACAGCACATTAGCACAGGTGTTTCGATGCTATCTGTGATCCTGAGAGCATCTGCTCAGCCACCTAAATCATCAGTGACTACACATGTCGAGCCTAAGATCTAACTGTGCATACACATCTGTGCGAGTGGACCTTATTTCTTGGAACAGGTGCATAACTAAAAAACTGTTTATAAATCAAAGTTTTGTGCGTTGTAAAACGCCCCAAGGAGACTTGATAGTTAAAGCGGCCCCATGTTGAATTCTTTGGCGAAGTCAAGCATCCTTCGGTAAAGTGAGTAATCGTAAGCCCTGGCTCTGATTTTTGTGTCTGAATTTTTGCCTCTTTGATTTTCTTTGCGGGGTCGGGGAGGGTGAACACTAGCTTTGGTTCTTGACATTGTCAACATGTGTGTGTACTCTTGTGCTTCTCGGACGTTTCTCTTGTTACTAATGCCCACCGGGATGGGGAGTAGTCATGGCTTTTGGATGACCCTTTGGCACAGGCAGGAAGCCCCCGACTATTCCGCATTGTGGAGGCATCCAAGTGTCCACCCCAGAAGGCACACCCCAAATGAGAAGGTAGGTCTACACCTGGAAATACCTCAGTGCAGGGGTGGCTCATAGCCTGGACGTGAATTCAACAGAAGCACAGGGGAGCTTTGACAAAATACTGACACACCATCCCCAGAGGTTCTTACTAAACTGGGGTGAGGTGCGGTGGTTATTGTAAACATGCAGCCAAGGTAGAGAACCACTATTTTGAAACATACAGTGGTTCAAGTCCCGCTCTGGACTTAGTGAATCAGAATATTAGAATATGAGGTCTATGCATCTTTGTCTTTTAAGTGCCCCACAGGTAATTCTTATGTGTAGCTGGGGTTAAGAATCTTTCCTCTTTGACGCATAGTTCCAGGATAGAGCTCACATGGTGGATGGGAGAAGACGCAGAGAAGGCATAATATTTCCTAATCCCGGTGCTCTCAGGAAGTTTTAGAAGAGATATCTATAAGGACACCTTGGCCCCCTTCAGAAATCTAGTAAACTTTTTGTGAAGTCTCATAAATGCCTCAAACACATGGGTAGCCCTCACATCTCTGGACCTTCCTAGCCAGGAAGATGGACCACCCCCAAGAGTAGCTGTGGGTGAGAACTGTAATCTCCCAGCCATTTTATTTCCAATACCCAACTCCTCTACCTCCTGGCAGAGAGATGTAAGCCGGGGACACATGTTTTGGGGACCTTGTACCTCAGAGGTTATCCTTTGGCTGTGGAGAGCTGTTTCAGCCACAACTACCCTGCATGTACCCTGGGGTAACCTGTTTTTTCTTACTCTTGATACATGTGTCTAATCTGCCTTGTTAGCACATCTGATCGGACAGACTGCTTGTAGCCTAAGGTTATCTAAAGAGTTTCCTCTGACATGTTTATGTTACACGTTTCTGCTGCCAGCTTTGATCTCACTTGCTTAGGGGTGGAACTGGGCTTGGGGTCAGGCTTGAGGCAGGGAGGGGACATACAGATTCAAACTAACATCTAAATTGGGGTCTTTGTGTGTGTGCGTGTTTGCTTCTTGTTGTTTATTTGCTTTAATAATGGGAAATGATCAGAAAGTTTTGGAATCTACACAAGTTTTTGTTAAGGGGTTCAGTCACATAGTCTAGGTAATAATAGAAGAAAGATAAAAGTTTTCACATTCTTGCTCTACTAAGTTTGGGCTACTTAATAGAATGGCTACATGTGCATAAAACTTAAAAGACTAGAAGTATATATACCAATATATTAACAGACATTATTTCTTGCTGATAAACTTATGGGTGATTATTTTTAGTTTTATCTAATGCATTTGCAAATCTTTCATAAATTCCACAATAAACTTTAAAAGTCAGGATAATGCCCCACTCTTTCCAAGTGAACAGATGAGTAGAATGTTACAAGTGTATCCGTCACTATTTTTTTTTTTTTTTTTGCGGTACGCGGGCCTCTCACTGTTGCGGCCTCTCCCGTTGCAGAGCACAGGCTCCGGACGCGCAGGCTCAGCGGCCATGGCTCACGGGCCCAGCCGCTCCGCGGCATGTGGGGTCTTCCCGGACTGGGGCACGAACCCGCGTCCCCTGCATCGGCAGGCGGACTCTCAACCGCTGCGCCACCAGGGAAGCCCTCCGTCACTATTTTTAAGGTATATTACTTTCATGTGAATTAGTCTTCTACTTACTTCTCAAGTTAAAGAACAATGGTAATCCCAATTGTCACCGTACATTTAGCAATTAATATTTTCTGAACACCAAGGTAAAATGAAAAACCATAGCACTGATTAGAAACCCTTAATTGGGGTCTTTCTAACGAGTCACCAAGGTGGTGACCTTGAAGACCGAGGGTTAGGGCGGAGGCAGGCAGCAGATGAGGGGCACAGAGATTCCGAGCTGAGAACTAGAGAAAGGCAGAAAGGCAACGGTTACAGCTGGCCTTACCTCTGCCATCGGCGAGGCACCTGTTGTAACCCACAGGGCTAAAGTACTCGAAGACGAAGACGGCCACGGCGGAGACGATGAGTAACATCACAAACATCATGACCCACACGTCGGCGCTGAAGGGCTCTGGGGAAGCAAAACATCGGCGCTCAGGGTTAACGCAGAGAACAAACAGGTCCCGATTGACTCGCGTGTTCATTCACTCGCGCGACTCCTATCTTTGGGGAAACAAGCCAAAGGTGTGTGCGTCCCTTCAGAAAGCCAGGGCCTGGCTTAGGGAGGAAGGAGTAAGAGGCTGTCTGAGCGTCTCCACCCCCCTGATGGGCGTGTCGAGGCTTGTTTTCCTTCAAACACATGAGAAGGACGGCCTCTTGCCCGTCCTTTCTGAGACTGTACAGATAGTTTCTGCCATGACTGGACCAATCTCTGGGTCTTTTGGAAAACAGTGGAACTAGAATAAGTACTAGACATGGATAGGTGAGTCGTGTTGGACTGGCTCCTGGTTTGCACTCCTATCTATACGCCACACCCCACAGCTGGACCTGGAAAAGTTTTCACCGATGCTTCCGAGCCTTGAGGCCAAGTTCATTCTCAACAAACTTGGTTACTCTTTGTGGCTTGAATTGGTTCAGTAATAATTAGGCACAATGAATAACTCCCTTGCCCCCTTGCTTCACTTCTCTTAAACTTTCCAGCCTAGATTTGCTTTTTCAACCTGGTTTGACGTGGTATATTTTATTAGACATCATTAGTGTAGGAGAGTATGTCAATGTTAAAAAAAAAATCCATCCACATTAAATATCAGTGTCTACAACACTGGGAATTTAGCAAATGACAAGGGGACAGGATAATCAACAAAACAACCTCAATCTAGTCCCTATTTCCAGGTGACAAGGTTGATGGGACAAGAACAGGCAAGAGAGTAAGAATGTTCTACATATGCTTTCTTTAACTTTCTAAAATCATTTTTGCTGACTCTCTTCCAGTTGATCTAAATCTCTCTGGCTCAGACGTGTCTAGAAATTGAATACTGAATTCCAGGAGCCCTCTCTCTGGAGGCCTGTAAAAAGAGACAATCACTCTTCGGTCCCATAATACAATGCTTCCTCAATTGTGCCTCAAAATAGCCTGGCCTTTTTAGCTGTCACATCGTACTGTAAATTCAGAACTAAGTGAATTAACATGCTGTTTCCTCTACCTTCCAAATCATTAATAAAGATGAAACTGAAAAAGGGAGGGAAATGGGCTGAAAATTAGAAAGTATTTCCTTATTTTGAAACCTACTTTACTTTTGAACTCCCAAGGGAATGATAAAAGCCTGGTCACTTAATTAATTTAACAGGGACCTTGATATGGCACACACTGACTGTGAAATGCACAGAAATGCAAAACCTTTCGGTGGCAGCCAGAGACGCGAAGGTGGAAGGTACAACTCAAAGCCTCTGTACGGTGGAATAGAGACCCTCTCCTCCTTGGGTCTGATTGATTGAAATCCTACTCTGGTCCCAGTTTGTCCAAGATTAGGAAACAACCGAGTAAAAGCACTGTCTCTATGCTTTCTTTCCCCCCATTAAGCCCAGAGCAACTTTTGGTACACAAAATACAAAAAAATATTTGTGTTGATCTATATAGTTTAGAAAGTACTTTCACCACATAGTTTCTACTATCCTTGAATGGCCCTTTCATTATGGATGATTATATCTATTTTACAGAGCAGTAAACTAAGACTTAAGAGGTCCCAGCCCTTTGTAAGTTCATACTCAGGAGGTGGCAGAGCCAGGTTATGAACACAGGGCCTCTGAAGGCAAAAGTCTGTGCCTTTCCATTTTATATCACATCTTAGTCTCGGCCCACTGCACTGTTTCCCGATTTTAGGAGTCGAGCTCTGAAATGCCCCCATGTGTACTAAAACACAGGCTGCAAGGGCAGCCACATCTGGGCTTTAATCCTGGATCTGCTCCTTACTAGCTGAGAGACGGTTGGAAAATTGCATAACCTAGGATTCAGTTTCCTAAGCCATAAACTGGGTATTATAGTAGTGTCAATGAAGTAATATAATCAAAGTTTGTACAACGATGCCTGGGCCTTCACATAGCATGTGTTCAATAAAAAAAAAGTGTTGGTATCCTTTAGAGAGACTGTGACTGGTCCAAGGGCTTTCAGCTTGTTTATGACCAAACCAGCTTCCTATCTCCTAGCCCAGTGGCCTGTTTTCAAGGTGACATTTTATTTTCCAATCCCGTTGCTCTCACAGCCCCTGCCAAAAATATGGGGTATGAGCTCACAAAAGACCTCATCTAATTGAAATCTTGGCCTCGTCTCACCCAGTCTTATATCATACGGAAGGCGTTGACACATAAGTAATGCTGGAGAGCGAGGTACAGGTTCTATGGGGAAGGATGGGGTCGGTGGGTGGGAGAATCGGAGCAGCTTTATCTGGCAAAGCCTCCAAAAATTCACGTGAAAACAGAAAAACTTCTGTTTTTGGTAGCACTGAGCTCCGCTCTTGAAGCTAATTTGAAACACACAGGTATTTGAATGATATCCAGAATTAGACATCATTAAAGCAGGAAGCAGCTTCAGAGATCAGCTAGTCGAAATGCCTTCTTCTGTGGATGACGAGACTGGATCCCAGGATGGAGCAAGTTTGTTCAAGGTCAAATGCAGGAGTGAGACTCAAGTAGGACCCCTGGTTACTGGTCCTGTACTGTTTTCTTACCGGGTACCATGCCTTCCTATTTCTGAGGGTATTCTTCAGTTTTCATGTTGGAGAACGATCAATTCTGAGGTTCCCCAAAATGAAATCCCTGGCTGAGGGAAGCTCCTGAAAAATCAGCTCCTGCACCTGTTCCTCATTCCCTCTACCTGTCCCTGGGTCCATGTCCTTCACGCCTGCAAGCCCATCACTCACCTAAGAAGGCAGAAGGTGAGACGGTCCCATTGCTGCGTGACACCATGACACTGATGCCAGTCTCTATGAAGGGCACGGAGAAGTCGACCACCTCCGATCGCTCCTCGTTGATGGTCAGCGACCCCACTGCCATGTAGGCCCTCTTCATGACCACCTGGGGAGAAAAACGCAAGGCTCCAGTTAGGGCATCCAAGAAGGCAACGGGCCACCATGCAGAAAATATTTGGGGCTCTACAGTGCTTTCCTTTGTAGAGTGGGAACAGTACATTTCATTTATAGCCTTCCTTCGGTATCTTCCCTCGGTATTGGTTCCTGGACCCGCCGTGGACACCAACACCTGAGGACGCTTAAGTCCCAAAGTCAGCCCTTCTTATCCGCAGATTCCACCAACTGAAGACTGTAGACACAGTACAGGATCCACGGTTGGCTGAATCCACAGATGCAAAACCCACAGGTAAGGAGGGCCGCCCATATATTTACTGAGAAAAATCTGCTCACAAATGGACCACATAGTTCAAACCCATGTTGTTCAAGAGTCAGCCGTACTATTTTATATTTTCTAAAATTTATAAAATGAGCGTTTTAAAAATATTTAAATGAAACACGGAAATGGCCCTTAATCCCTGACACGTACCTCTCCAATCATACCATTCCAGGTTCCATTGATTTTCTTCCCATGCTTGCCATTGGTCACCAGATAAAGATCATAGGTGAACTTCACAGATTTAGAAATTTTCTTAAGGATGTCAATACAGAAGCCCTTGCAGCATTTTTTGATGTAACCTGGCTCCTCATCTGTTTTATTTCTAACCAGGTAAAGAAACAAAAACAAGGCTTTTATACAAGAGGCAAAATATTACCCTTGCCAACCACAAAGCAGGCCCTCCTTCACAGCTCAGCACAAGTTATGTCAGGCCCGGGTGAGGACATAAATCAGACCACAGAACTGCCATAATCTCATTACCTCATCATACTGGACCATGTTTTCTCATACTTTTAAATGCTCCTTGGAAGTGTAACATATATCAGGAAAATGCACATATCCTAAGGGTTCAGCTGGATGAATTTTCATACACTGAACCCACCCATTTAACCAGAACCCAAATTCAAATACAGAAGAGTTACCAGCACCTTAGAGGCCTCTTGTTCTCCCTTGCAGGCCCTTCCCACCCTCACCAAAAAGAACCATTATCCTGACTTCTATCAGCATAGATTAATATTATCTATTTCCAAAAATGGTTCTAAAGACATGCTGGCCTCAGAAAATATCTTTCAACACCAATGTAAACTTAAATCTCCACGAACTTGAGGTCCCGGTCACTGAGACCTCGCAAGGCCCCAGAAACGATAACATAGTTAGCAGTAATTCTCCCGGGTCATGATCCGGACAGAACCAGATGCCAGACCACGGGGCTGCCAGAAACTCCACTGCTCAACAGTAACGAAATTCAGACATGGTGTCCAATTCATTCTGTGCCTCGGATCCCAGCCGGGTGCTGACAGCTGGGGCAAATCTGACTTTCCCAGGCCACGTACTCAGAGATGATGCGCTTCTGACAGGGCACCGTGTTCCTCATGCAAGTTCCACTCAGGGGGTCCACACTTTCCACAATGACGAACGGGGCCTCCTCCAGCGTTACGATGCTCAGATGGTCATCTTCCTGCTCTTCCGTCTCAGGACACATTCGGGGCCACACGTAGTACTTCATCTGCAGAGATTTGTCTTTCCACTTGCCCACCTGCACAGGGATAAACAAGGACTCAGAAACCACTGGCGGAGACAGAGCTGCTTCTCCTGGCCTCCCCCGGGAAGCTGTTAAACGAAGTCCAAAGATGCAGGCATTGTCCATAATAGAGACGAATCCTCCTTAGATCACATGCTCAGGATGAGACTAACTGTGTCCAAATCTAAGAAAGGTAGGCTCTTCATCCACCCGCCCGCTTACCAAACACGGGCCCGGCACTCTGCTAAACCTCGTGGCTTAAAGAAGCATCTTTCTGCCCTTTGTCAAGTTCACACTGAGTGAAGGAGTCAGAAATGTAAGCAAATGTTTACAGCACCGTGTGATAAGTGCTAAAACTGAAGCCCGTCCCAGTGCTGGGAGGAGGCCAGAGCCTCCTGCCTTGAGTGCCTATTGGTGTTTTCTCCTCAGCTGTAACAAAGAGCAGGACGGTGAGAGCAGCAAATAGCTTTGGAAAGGTCAACAGAATGACTGGAGCAAGTGAGCCAGAAGGATGTGCTTTGGCTTGTGCCAGAGGTCTAGTGGGAAGCCACAAGGAGGACTGGGTGGATCTGAATTGGAATAAAACGGTGAGTCAGGATGAAAGAGTACAGCACAGCTTGGCTGGGGAGGGGAGTGTGGTCGAGGGGGTGATGGACGTCACAGGTCAGCGTGGATACGCACCTGCTGGGCTGGGTGGGCGCCCCAGGGGGGGATCAGATAGGTCTCTCTGTGAGCTGCCACACGTGGCCACATGGGCTGTGTGCCTCCACTTCATGGACTCCAGTGTGAAAGGCGGGTGCCCCTGGCATCATGCACATGGTGGCCCTGCTGCCAATCATCGGGAGAAATGTGTGGGTTCCATTGTTTTTTAAAAGAGCCCTTCGTTCCTGTTTTTATAATAGAATCTGCACGCCTTGTTGGTAGGTTCTTGCTCTCACTCTGCCACTGAGTTTATTGAAGAAAGAGGGAACGCCTTTTAACTTTCTATAACCAAACATCGTCAGTTATCACCAGGAATTATAGATGGCAAGTTGCTGCATGTTCTCTCCTCTATGCAGCAAAACAAATTAGTAGCACAGGTGAGGCACCAGGACTACGAAACGACTTAATTTATGAACTACGAAAACCAACAAGGAGCAACAAATGGGCAGTATGTCATAAATCTTCAAGCAAGTGGCTTCGATTTCCGTATTAATACAAAACCAAAGTTCACTCCTTTGCTACTGCTTTCGTCTACACCCAAGTCTCTACCTAGTGCCTCCCCTGGTGTGGCTTATACCTCCCCCCAACCTGTCTGGTAGGTGTTGCCTACTTTCATGCCCAAATTAGGCCTGTACAGCCACCGCCTCTGTTCTCGCGTGTCACTATAACACGGGCAGTTGCTCGGTGGCCTGGGCTCTTTTGTTTGGCATTGACCCTGATGCTAGTTTTCTTCCAAGTGCGTAGCCATATGTCACTTCTGTGTTCGGAATTATGCACTGAAGCAAACATTTGCTTCCCTTTACATGTATAGTCTCTTCCGTACTGTTGGTCCTGATTTTGGTACAAGTCTATTTTTCTTCATATTACTAAGACTACTCATTTCTAAAACGAAAATGTCCAAATAGCTTCCCAGCCATGTGGAGATCTTAATGTCTTCTGCCTGTGACTTGGGGGAGGTGGGGCTTGGGGAAGGGAAGATCCAGCCATGGGAGCCCATGACATTGGGTCGTGTCCATCTCCAAGCGGCCCTAGTTACCCCAGTGGCCAAACTGATATTTTCTGTATGTTCCCTTATGTGAAAAGGATTGGGAAGCCCTAAGGTACCTATGTTTATTTTTTTCACTGCTATCATGTTCCCCCAGTAGTCTCTCTGAGTGTTTTTCTTTAATCCAAATGTATGCTCTTCCAGCTTTACTGCTACTAGCTTAGCCCAGTCGTCCAGCAGCCCATCTTGGGATTACTGCAGGCAACTGCAAACTTCGCATAAGGTTTCCCCTAGAGTCCACCGTGGACACTGCTGCCAGATGGCTCTTCTTAAAACATCATTTCATCATATAATTCCTATTCAAAAATTTCAACAACTTCCCACCACCCTCGGGACTGTGTCCAAACTTCTCACCTAGATGGTCAAGATTTGTGCATTGAGCCTCATCTACCTTGATACAGTTAACTTCACTATTTTGAAACATGCAGCCTTTATTAAAGTCGGAAAAGGAAGTTGTCGGTTTTGGAAGTTAACACAGGTTAATCAGGAACAGGTTTCAACAAGCTGGCTGTATTTTCTTTTCTGATAGTCTCACTGTACCTGTGAAACAAAAATGCTGCACACATAGCATGTTGGCAGAGTTTTTTCATGAAACTTGTGAACAAGAGGGGATATAATATAGATCCTTGTATACTGGATGGATTTGAAAGGAGTCTAAAATCCATATCCAAAAAAAAAAAAAAAGATTGTTTAACGAATTAATGCCAACACAGAAAAAGGTCTCTAGTGCCATGTCGGGGGATGCTGTTTTCAGAAGTGGCCTGTGTAGTGCTTCAGAAAACAAAACAGAAGTCATGCTCACCAAACTGCAGGTAACCCAAACTAGAAAGGATAGAAGATACACTGCAGTGCAGAGTCAAGGCTGGAGGCCGTATGAATTCACTGGAATAATGGACTGAACGAAATGGAATAAAATTCAACAGCATTTATACGTAACGTCTAGCACTTAGATTTTTTCAAAGCAACTGCACAATACTGAAAAGGAGATATTTCAAGGAGCAGCAGTCTACACAAGCGACTGCAACGACAAATGGTATATTTACAAACTTACGGCGTCCAGCTCACTGAGGGAGGGGAGGGTATGCATGATCCCACCCTGCTCTGTGCTCATCATACCACAGCTGGAAAGCTTGGTTCTGATCCTATAATCCTATGATCAACTGATTTTCATTTACTATCTCATCCTCATTCCCCCAGCAATAATCTGTTCCATGAGGTCTCCTCCAGCACTCTTTCTTAACTTCCTGTCAAGATAGCTGGATCACATCCTTGCTTCACTTTGACGGAATGCAACCAACATCAACTGCACATCAGTTCTGTGCCAGGCGCTGAGCTGCGTGCTAGAGAAAATGATACCAGGCAACATTTACTAAGGGTTTAGTATGTGCTAAGCACCAAACACACCCAGGAATCTCATGCATCGTCAGAGTGAGCTTGTGAGATGCAGGGTGCTATCTAATGTCTCACTTTGCAGGTGTGAACAGAGGGGTCTGATGACTTGCTCATGGTCTCAAGGTAAGCGAGCACAGTGTCTCGGATCTGAAGCTGACCAGTCTGGCTCCAGAGCTTGGGCTCCCACCCACCATCCTGCATTGCTTCTCAGATAATAATGAAGGAGTAAGACACGGTCCCTGTCCTCCAAGGACAGTCCCCTGGGGAAAGACACTGTCTATTGACAGTAATATCAAGTCGGGCTTTGGTAATTACCCTAATAAAAGGTCTAAAAAATTACTCGGATTCAGAGAAGTGACTATTTCTGAAAGGGTCAGGGAAAAGCTTGACTTGGGACCTTTTTTTAAGCTAGGCCTTGAAATGGAAGTGATAGCTCAGTAGGTGAAGAGTGGTTTATCTGTCGAGGCAAGAGCAAAGTTGCAGAGTCCTGCAGCTGCCCCATGGAAAGACCAAGGATGTTCCTTCACGTGTGGAGAGAACTGGTCTAGCTTAGTTCTCTTCCTTAGAGACCTGCTCCCCGCTCCAGCCAGAAGGTCTCTGTTACTCTTGACAGCCAGCTGGATTGTATAAATCTGTTCCCAACTCCTTGTTCAATGGATTCAGGTTGGTAGTTTGAAACTGGTCGTGGGCACCATGAAATCAGGGTTGCCCCTGCCCACCCCTGCCCTCAGCAGTTAAACACTTACCAGCTCACCACTGCCCAGAATAACCAAATCATTCATTATTTCATGCTCTTTACTACCTTATTTAGTGACTTTTTAGATGTCTTGTCTCCTAAACGAAATTCTTTTTTTTATTCATTTTTTATTCTTTTAATATATGTGGGATAGTTTTTTTTGTTTTTGTTTTTGTTTTTGCCTCACCCCAAGGCATGTGGGATCTTAGTTCCCCGACCAGGGATCGAACCCATGCCCCCTGCCTTGGGACCACAGAATCTTAACCCCTGGACCGCCAGGGGAGTCCTTCCTAAGCTAAATTCTGAATGTGTCTCTAAGTATTTCTGTGACTGCAGACAAATATCTATAATTCTCTGAGCCTCAGTTTCCACATCTGTAAAATAGGGAGTGATTGCTAGGTGTCTTCTACATAATTTCATGATCTTTAGGACACAGGTTCCCTACTACATTTCCATCTGATGACAGCCCAGTAAAAAGGTGTTCTTAGTGGTTATTTCCTAAAGGGAGGGAAGTATCTGATCTGATTCTGCAAAAGATTAGCTTGTCTTAAAGTCTTGATTCTTTTTTTCTTTGTTTCTTCAAGGACGATTACAGTGAGAAAGAAAGTTAACAAATTCCTTCAGGACTGAAAGGAGAAACAGGTTTGAAGAAAAACCAACACAACTCTGCTATGAATATCAGATTTGCAATGCCACTACACAGTGCTTATGTTAAAGAATGTGTTTAGTTCCCACAAATTAATTACTTCAACTTCTTTTGAAGCAAGACAGTCAGAAATAAGTAAACAACTAAAATTAAATAAAATAGGGGCTATTTATGTGGAAGAACAAGGTATATTTCAGGCAATTCTTCTTTTAAGGGGGAAAAAGTATGGTGAAAGTATTAAAAATGGGAAAGTTTGTAAAGTAAATAGAGAAAGAGAAGCCTGAGATTCCGAAAGGAAAAATCTTGAATTCTTTTCTAGGGTGTCTGAACTGGCGTTAGTATATCATATTGGATATGCAGAGTGGGAGGAAATGAGGTTAACAGGAAATATTTCAGAAAAAATTCAGTGAGAAAAACTGAATGAAAAATTTATAGTCGAGCATAAAACATGTTCAGGAGAAAGAAAAAACCCTTAAGAAAAAAAATGAAGAAAATGTCTGTAAAGCACTCTGAATTCCTCAGAGGAAAGCACTAAACAAACATCTCCAGAAGCACATTTAACAACATCTGTCTGTAAAAAATGCAGTTTCCTGCCACACTAAGATTTCAGAAGATCTCTTGAGACCTGAAATCATCTTTCTCAAGAAAAAAAAAAATCTCTGATTAGTTTTCTCAGGAAAACATGCAGTCATTTTGAGGGTTTCTGGTTGCTTCTCTCAGTACAAGCTGAACACCTGTTCAGCTGGGGATTTCTCCTCAGAAGGAAGTCTACCTCACAAACCTACAGCGTGTTACTCTGTAAGCTTTCCCTTAGGAAAATTCTAGAACCAATCTGTGGTGATGGGAGACGTCAAAGTCTTCCTTCTGCTAACAGATTTCCTCCACCGCTGGCAGTGAAGCTGGCACCCAACAGCACGCTGGGACACACAGGGGCGGCACTCCTTCTGGAAGCCCCCGAATCTGTCCCCTTGGTGAGCGTGTCCTCGGGGAGAAGGAGAGGAGTCCAGGCAGGGCATGGCTTCTGTGAAGGCCACCGTAGTCCTTGCCCAGAGAGCAGAGGGCATCGCTCTCCCCGGGCAGCCTCTCTCATCTGCAGGCAAAGTCATCTCTCAAGATGCTGGCATGAAAGCCCTTAACAGAGCCTCTTTAGGCATCAAAGGTTATTTTCCCCAAGTCAAAGCATTGTTGTTTCTTGCTGAAGATGACATCTGGATCTAACGCTAAACACTTGCTGCTCATTTGACGCCTTCGTCTGACTGTTAGAATGCAAAACTGAAAACGACATATAATTTCCCTGAGCAAGCCGAAGGGACCAGCAGTCTCTGCCAGGCAGCCCGGATCTGCACCCCACCCCGTCCCAAAGTGGTGTCAAGCAGGCCGCTGTCATGTGTGGGGCACGCCCTGGGGCAGGCCTGAGACTCCTGATAGAACAGAAATCTGAGGAGAGCAGGGCACTCCTATTTCTCCTCCCCCAAAGCTACACATCTTAGCTCTGAGGATTTTCAAAGGTTAAGTGTGTGATAACACTTCATTTTGTTCAACCTTTCTTTTACTGCATCCATCCCTCCCCTCCATTCCTCATAAGCAAGTAAATATCCTGGTGTATGACCATCCATTCTCTATATTCACACAAAATACATCTGTGAGTATGTATGGCTGTATGACACCAGGTCATAGTATGCATGTCTCTGCAAATGTGCTTTTCCCACTTAATTATACATCATGGGCTTCCTTCCAACTCAACAGATGGCAGACTTGAGTCCTTTTAATAGCTGCATAGTACTTCCTACTAATGAATGCATCCTCGTTTATTCAGTCATATCCCTACTGATAAACATTTAGGATGTTCCCCCCAAATTTAACAAAAACACATACTACTGAATACATATCTTGGTATTTCCAAAGCATCAATTACCAATAATAAAAAAGCAGAATGAAAGGATATTTGTGTTTTCAGATGTGCTTGATGTCGCCAGACTACTTTACCAAAGGTTTAGAGTGACTGAAATTCCCATCAGCAAAGCACAAGAATGCACCCTGCTCACATTCTCACCAGCACTAGGTTCTTACCCCTATTAAGCGTTCACCAATCTGAAGGAGGAAAACTGGTGTCTAATTGCTCTAATTTTTGTCTCCTTGACTCGCGGTAAACCAGAGCACCCTTGCACGGCTGTTAGCCATTTTGATTTCTTTCTTTTACCCTCCAGTCACACACTTCACCCATTTTCTGTTGAGTTGTCGGTCTTTCCTATCTACTCGTAGGGAGTTCCTGGTATAGTATGATAGTAACCCTTTATCTGTCAGATGTGCTTGAAATACTTTTCTACTCTAAGATTTGTCTTCTGACTGTTTTTGGTATTTTTTTATGCACAAGATTTTACTCCTTTCTGTCAAAGTAAAACATGTCTCTTTTTATACAGAACGCTTGATTACCCACCCTTACTTTAAAGAAAAGATCTATCCCACTCTCATAGCATTCCTTATTTTAATGTTTGGCCATGTTATTTACAACACTAATTTAAACGTAGAGCTAGGAATAAACACTAGGAAAACTAAGGTTATACAATGAAATGTGTGTGTTATAAACCTTGACAATGGAAAATAAAATAGCATGTACTAAGAGTTAGGGAATGGGAAAAAGTACTAAATTTGTTTTAAGTGTGTCTCTAGAGTATAGCATGCGGTTGGCTTTTGCTTTGTAAACCAACCTGAAAGTCTTTTTGTCTTAATACCTAAATTTTGCTCATTTACGTTAATGGATGTGGTTTATTTGGCTTTGTCTCTGTAATATTTTGGTCTTTACTATTTTTTATTTATTTATTTTTAAGGATAGT
The DNA here is from genome assembly GCF_003031525.2 of Neophocaena asiaeorientalis asiaeorientalis. NCBI lineage: Eukaryota > Metazoa > Chordata > Mammalia > Artiodactyla > Phocoenidae > Neophocaena > Neophocaena asiaeorientalis. Next base: position 9,944,459 of record NW_020176571.1, read on the forward strand.
TGATTTGCAATATCATGTCCATTTTCAAGTGTACAGCTAAGTAAAACTAGTTGGTTTTTCTTAAATTATATTCCATTATAGGTTATTGCAAGATGTTGAATATAATTCCCTGTGCTATACAGTAAATCCTTGTTGCTTGTCTATTTTATGTAGAGTAGTCTGTATCTGTTAATCCCATACCCCTTATTTGTCCCTTCTTCCTTCCCTCTCCCCTTTGGTAACCGTAAGTTTGTCTTCTATGTCTTCTCGCAGTGTTCTTTGTTCTTCCTTTTTGCACGGAGCTTTGTCTATACTATGTGGGGTCGACGTGCAGCTTCGTTTTCTGGGCTGCCCAGTCTTCTCTCCATCAGCCCCTCCCACGTTTCTCAAATGCTCTGCATCCTTCGTAGCCCTCCTCAGGCCTCAGCAACACCATGATGCTGTGCTTGTCCACCCCCAGCCAGAGAACAAGCTCTGTTTGATCTTCCGCAATCATTTTGTGGGTCAACTGCTCCCTCGGGCTATTACATTAAAATCTCTGTCTCTGTCTGTGAGTGTGTCTTTAAGCACTCGAGGGCAGAGACTGTATTATTTACCTCTTTCTGTCCCTGTACTGGCTTGAAACAAGTGTGTTCTCAGTAAATTATTGACTGATGTGTCACTGGGGGACAAATACTTCATACCCACAGAAAGCCTCCAGTGCTAGATATCGGTCCAGTGCTCTTCCACGGAAAGGCTGTAGTAGGTAAGGGCTGCCTCACATACTCCCTCTCTCAATTCTGCCTCTAGATTACAGAGTGCCCTGGGCGGACTCAGTTCCATGTGGATGGCTGTACGTACGACGCCACATCTGCTGCGCTCCTTCCCCTAATCACATGCACACTCGGTGATGTCTCGATTTGGAAAGTTAGTGTTTTGAAAAAGGTGTTAGAAAATAATTTCCATATTCAAATTTGATCCATGCTGCCTTGACCCTTTACTGCCTTGACACGTACTAAGCTGGGGACCGGGGCATACACGCCGAAGGGAGACCCTTGCAGCCACTCTTGCCCGGCACCTGAGTGGGTCTCCCAGAGGCACTGAGGTGTCAGTTGTCATCTCAGGCCTCATCTGCTATCCCTGGCTGACCACTGCCCCTCTGAGAGAGCCCGGGGCTCCCTGGGGGTTGTGCAGACCCACTGCTGCCACTGCCCATCGCCCCCTGTGTGGTCCCTGTTCTCCACGGTTCCTCCCTCCATCTCTCCTGCTCTGGAGAGTGAAGGAATGGAGAAGTGGCGAGCTGGGGTAGAATCTGGGGGCGGGAATGGAAGGTGCTGATTCCCTCGGCACCAGAGAACAGCTGTGGTCATCTCAGATAACACCACGAGCAGAGATGCGATAATATTAGAGTAACTGTGTGTATCCTGGGTCAGGCCCTGTGCCAGGCACTTCACACAGAGTGATGGCATTCCGTTGTCACTAGCTCCCAAATAGGCGGGTACTGCGATGCCCACAGTAGAGGCAGAGAAACCGAGGCTCGTTGAGGGTCCAGGACGTCATCCCTGATCTGTTTGACTCTGGAAGCCCGTGTTTCTTGCACTGTGCCATGTGGCCAAGAGAATATTTCTGGCCTCTTGACTCCTTCCCTGCCGTGATCTGAGAGAAAAGCATCTGCTTCAGCTCCACAGCCCCGCTCCAGTCACCTAAGCCTCCCAGAAGCTGGGACTCATGGTTGTGTCTGAAGACTTTACAGCAAGTGTCAACTGGAGTCCGTGGGGGGCGGGGGGCACAGGCAGGATGGTAGCAGTAGGAGGCAGGGCACAGACAAGCTGTGTGACCTTTGGTGAGTTATTTCACCTCTGGGCCTGGCATGCAGTAGTTTTATGCAAGTAGTATTTGCTATTTTTTCTCCTCCTTCTTCCCGTCCTGCTGTTACTCTTACTCCTCAGCGTGCCTACTTTCCTCCCAGAACCAGCTCCAACTTCTCAAGCTCTTAACTCGATCTGTTTCAAAATGTCAGACTAAACTCCATGCCATTCTTCCGGTTACATGCAATGTTTTCATTCAGGCGCAAATAAAAACAGAGATCACGAGAGTAAAATTGCTACGACCCTTCAAGGTTTACCAAAGGCCTTGAACCCAACGAATGCCACCGAGCCAGGTGATCCTCTCCCATAAACCCCTCCCTGGGGCAAGGTGGACAGTTTAGAAAGCGTAGTAATTCTTTTAGGTCACAGCATATTGTAAATACTTTGCTCAGCAGGCTCAACTACGCTGAAAGATTCAACATGTTTTCCTGAAGTATCTGATGCCTTCCTGGCCCGAGGGTTTGAAACCTCCCAAGCCAACTCCCCATCCCTGGACAGCAACCCTCGGAGTCCATTCTGGGACTCAGAGGGGCTCAGTTACTGAGAGTGGAGCCCCATTGACCTTCTCCTCTGATCCACTTTTTTCCAAAAAAGGCCCTCTTCTTGAACATCAAGACTGAGTCCTGGACCATCTCCTCTGGCACATGTGGGACCAGGCAGAGACCTCTGGAACTAAACAGCACCAAGTCATGTCCCACCTCCTCTGAGTCAACTTCCTCCTGTATCATGGGGCTGTAGACATGTGTGCAACATGCCCAAGGCTTAGGTTGCTCCAGAACCCAGCTCAGCAGGGCTGGGATGCTGACTGACTGACTTGACTGATGGATGCGGGTGGTGTTACAACCTGCTTCGGGGGACTGGGCTACAGGCTTTAGTCGCGGACATCGTTCCTCATCAAGTTCCCTTGTCATTGCTACCTTTATTCTCCGATCGCAACTGAAAGGATAGAGCACGAGTGCACAATGCCTGAAGGTTCTGAATGCGACTTCCTGGATTTGAGCCCTGGCTTGGCAAGGTCTTCACTGGTATTTACATATGTATGCAGGACTGTAAGCATGCACGCACGTATGTACGTGTGCATTCGTACATTCACTCACTCCACTACTTCACTCTAATTTGTCATCTTAGTTACATGCAGGGCCTTGAGCCAGAAAGGCCTAAATTGAGTCCTGGCTTTGGTTGCGTGTGACTCTGCAGGGGCTACCTAACCTTTTAAGTTCTGGGTTGTGGGTAACTGCTCTTTTGTCTACCAACCAGCCATCCTCTGCCTGACCCCCTAACTCACGCTCTCCCCCACCCCTTTTGCTTAGCTCAGTCTCTCCTTTTGTGAACTGCCCCTTCCTCGATTCCAACCACATGTCTGAGAACGGCCATGTTATTAAATCTCCCAGTCCATCCTCTGACCCAGCTACAGCTGAGGGGCGGGCACCTGACTGGTTGGGTCAAATCCTTGGGATTTTTGGCCTTAGGAACAAAGAGTGTTAAGTCAGTCTTTCCCCAGTAGCACAAGCTATCATATGTAAAAATCAGAAGCTCTTTCCACCACCTTTCCGTGCCGCCATAGTGGTGCCCATGAATGTCCTGGCTGATGCTCTCAAGAGTGTCAACAATGCCGAAAGGAGAGGCAAGTGACAGGTTCTTATTAGGCCGTGCTCCAAAGTCACTGTCAGCTTCCTCACCGTGACGATGAAGCACGGTTACATTGGCAAATTTGAAATCGATGATCACAGGACGGGGAAAATCGTTGTGAACCTCACGGGCAGGCCAAAGAAGTGTGGAGCGTCCAACTCTAGATTTGACGTGCAACTGAAAGGTCTAGACAAATGGCAGAATAAACCGCTCCCATCCCATCCGTTTGGTTTCATTGTACTGATAACTTCATCTGGCATCATGGACCATGAAGAAGCAAGATGAAAACATACAGGAAGGAAAATCCTTGGATTCTTTTTCTAGGGATGTAGTACATACATGCAAATAAAATGCCTCAGAGAGAAAAAAAAAAAACCTGGAAGCTGTGGGCCACCATGCTTCACACCCTAGGAGAAAACTGGCCAATGGAGAGAGAAGAATGAAGCCAGTGGCCAGAGGAAAGCATGTACCAGTGAGAGAGTGAGCAAGACACCTGAGAGCATCAGTGTTCTGGAGGCCCAGCCGCGCTCCCATCGTGGGTTCTGGTCAGACAATCCAGTACCCTTGTGATATATTTGCCTTTTGCTTCTGTTCATTCAAGTTGGATATTTATTCTTTATCACCGAAACGGTCCTCATCATGCACTGTTTATCTCATCTATAAATGGCAATAGATTATAACTATCTTCATGAGGTTTTGATGAGAATTAAATGAAATAATGCATCTAAACTGCTTTTGCAAAATGCCCGGAACTTGGTGAGCACTGAGTAAGTGATGCTGGTGGTGGTTGGTGTTTATCACCCACTTTCTGTGAACATCTCAGGGGCCAGGAAGTAGGTTGCGTCACCAGTGACAGGCAGATCCCACCGCCATTCCTAAATAAGCACCCCCTGCACGGGATCAAGGAGAAGCAGGAGGCTTCCCCTCAAGTTCTCGGGTTCTGGAGTGTAGGCAGGGCCAATCAGCAGAGCTCCTGTTGTCAAGTCCCACAGTGACGTGTGGCTGCATCCCCTTCCGGACCCCAGGCCTTGGGGAGGTGGGGAGGGGTTACTTGGACAATCACAGGGTCTCCACTTGCAGCCAATCTCACTTGGCAGGTCCAAAGTATACCAAAGGGCCTTCTGCCCACTGGCCCGCATGCTAAACTCTGCTGCCAGGCCCCGCTATCTCCATTCCCTCCATCTCCTTTTCTACTCCCCACGGCCCCCTCCACAAATGCTTTTCCAGGATTAAGATCCCCATATAGAGGTTTCAAAAGCCAAGCAAGTGGTAGGGACAACATCTGAATCCAGACATTCTAATACCAGAGTCTTCGCTTTTTGCCACTCCTCTATGTTGCCTCAAATATTGGATAAGTCACATAAGAACCGTATCAGGCACGTAGTAATAATGTTCAGTAGATGGTACTGATCCAGAATAGCCCGCCCGCCCTGTTCTCCTTAGGCAGCCCATGTGCCTCGGGCCCGCCATAGCATCAGATGTCCTAGAGGCCCAGAGCAGCAGCAGGACGAAAGACACTAAGTGGAAGCAGTGCCACCACCCCGAAAGCACCAACTCGTTGTGCGAGACCTCTGGAAGCCAGAGGTGATTATACTGCTCTTCTAATAGTGCTCTACTGAACCGCTCCCTGCTTGCTCCGCCTTTGGCCTCCTGATGAGTTTCATTACATCGTCTATCATGATCTTTCACTTAATTTTTTTAAATTTACTTTTTATTTATTTATTTTTGGCTGCGTTGGGTCTTCGTTGCTGTGCACGGGCTTTCTCTCGTTGCAGAGAGCGGGGGCTACTCTTCGTTGTGGTGTGCGGGCTTCTCACTGCGGTGGCTTCTCCTGTTGCAGAGTATGGGCTCTAGGCACGCAGGCGTCAGTAGTTGCGTCGTGTGGGCTCAGAAGTTGTGGCTCGTGGGCTCTAGAGGGCAGGCTCAGTAGTTGTGGCGCACGGGCTTAGTTGCTCCGCGGCATGGGGGATCTTCCCGGACCAGGGCTCGAACCCGTGTCCCCTGTATTGGCAAGTGGATTCTTAACCACTGAGCCACCAGGGAAGTCCCCTCTCTGAATTTTAAATGTATTTAATATTTAAAGACAAGGTTATTTGAAAATATGCAAGAATCTACCCATAAATCTTAGATACATAAGGCTAGCACCTGTATCAAGTACATCTCAGGACACTAAGAAAAATGATGCAAATGTCGCACACCGAGTGAACCCACCAAACAAGCAAAATCGGGTTCTCGTGCAAATCTTCAGGAGCTAGAAAACATGCCCAGGACTGAAGCAGGACCTTACCAGGTGAGGTTGCGGAATTGCATAGGTGTAATGACAATGTCTCCCAGACCACAAATCTGAATGTAAACTCTGATGATTATGAATGTGTTTTCAGGGACAATGAAGCAGCAGAGTTGAGAGCGTGATCATCCAGGAAATCCAAGGCACAAGGTGCTGAATATATATGAAAAGAAACAAGGCATGCACACTCATAAGGCACATCAAAATAACTGAGGCGATAAGGGAACACAAATAGAAGAGAGCAAAGTCATTGAAAATGCATTCAAGTTTAAAAAGACTAGACCACAGATAAAAGAAAAGAATCGTGAAGATGTGTGTCCAAGAAGGTCCCTCGTAGAATTCACAGAACAGTGTGCTCACACCTCACTAAGGCCATGCAAAAGAGGAATAAATTCCCAATAAGAACACTCTAAGACCGTCCAGGGTCTACCACCCCTCCTTAGCCAGAAAAGGTCCATTTTGTGGACAGGCATACACTTGTTAAGAGTGTAGAAAGTCGTTTTTTTCCAGAATATTCTGGACTACGCTATCCCAAACTAGGATATCTAAAGTCATTCCTTTTCTCACTGAAGTGCCTTGCCCCAGCCTTGCAGGGTGGAAATGGCAGGAAAGGATCTCAGTCTGGCCTCCATTCTCAGATATTCTATCTCTTGCCTGGATTTCTGGATTACTCCTAGCTGGTCCCTGGCCCCCTCCAGTCTTATCTTCCTCCAGTTCATCCTCTTCTTGGCCCCAGATTTCTTAAAATACAGATCTGACCCCATCCCGACTCTTCTCAAAGCCTGTCAGTGCCTCCTCATTCACCTACAGAAAAGTACCCAACCTCCTTGGGAGAGGACACATTTGTTCCCCATACTTTCCCTTTATCTTTCCCGTTCCTACACACCCTCCCTCCCTCTCCCTCTCCCTCTCCCTCTCTCTCTCTCTCTCTCTCTCTGTCTTTCTTACCTTCCCGCTTTCTTTTTGGGTTATCTCTTCAGATTTCCTAGCCTTTCACTCTGATAAGAGAACACTACTCTCTTTCCTACCTAATGCCTCCACTCATGCTGTAATTCTCTGTTTTAAACGCCTGCTCTTTTGGGTGAAACCCACTCAACCTTCAGGATTCAGCTCATTTGGTATCAAGAAGCCTTTTCTCACCACACCCCCAGCCTGGGTTAAGGGGTTAGGTATCCCTCTTTGGTACTCCCCAAATACCCTGTGCAAACCTCCGTCACTGAACTTGCCATACGACACTATATTTAACTGCTTGCGTGTCTGGTCTGCTCCAGCAGACTATGAGTTCCTCAATGGCAGAGATTAAATATTATTTCTTTTTCCCCAAATGCTCAGCATAGAGAATGGTACCACGATGGGCACTCAGTATTACTAGGTTAGTTGAATAAATGAATGAATGGAATTTCAAAAGGAGAATCTGCTCTTGGCAGCTAATAACGGCTAATGGTGATTCTACTACTAATACTGACTAATATTTATCGAGCATGTTACTGTGTGTTAGGGACTATGCTAAGCAGTGAACGTGGATTAGCAAATTTAATTCTCAGTATAGTCTCTTATAAGGTGGATATTAGTTTTTACACCCATTTACGGTAGTTTATTATATTAGTGGTACCCAATAAATCATATGTCTCAGTAGCCATGCCCTTGTGACTCGCTTTGACCAAAAGGACAGCAAGAAAATGTGACACATGTAGAGACTTGATGATTGACAGTGCAAAGGGCCTTGCCTTCTTGGCATGGTGGCTGACAACTCTGAAGAAACTTGGGCCAGCCTCCCAGAGGATGAGCAAACCTGCAGAATAAGGTCCAGCTGATAGCCAGTAGCAACAGTTAGACACACGAGTGAGGCCATTATGGATTGCCCACCCTTGGTTGGGCCGCCAGATGACTACATCAGGTGAGTGTTCCCACGTGAGACCAACCAAAGGACCACCTAGCTTATCCCAACTCAAACCATCCCAAAGAATAACGAGTAATAAAATGGTAGTTGTTTCAGGTCACTAGGTTTTGGGGTGCTTGTTACATAGCAGAGGTTAACTGAAGTATGTCCATCTCGGGAAAAGGCTCTGTGTAGCTGGCAAAACCAAAGAAGAAGATAGAGGCAAGAAGCCAGGCAGATGGAGATAGAATTAAAAGACAAAAGAGCATGAAGTCCTTCTTAACTGTAGTACTGTTGAAATAGTGCTAAACATAGAGACGGAAATCCCAGATCTCAGGCCCAGCCCTACTCCCGACAAGTCCTGTGAATGTGACAAATCGCTTAACCTCTTGGACTCTGTTTCTTTATCAGCAATGTGGGAAGTTACATATATATGCTTACAGGTATATTCTACTTCTGCTAATCTCACAGGGCTGGTAGAAGCATCCAATGTATATAACAAATTGTCCAAATGTAAGTATTAATGCTGTTGAGTTAGTTAATAGCTTTGGTTCACGACAATGACTAGCGATTTACCTGTGAACCAACGTAAGCGGGTGGGACAGTGAGAGAAATTCTGAAGTTAAACAGTCATCATGTTTCCATGTATCAAATAATATTTCTCTACTAGGTATTTCAACACCTTTCATATCAGTGGTACCTTACCGTTTTCTTGTAGAAGGTGCTCTTGGGGTATCTCATATACCTCTTTTCCTTTTCTCCCCAATGTTTATAATCTAGTTTTGCGTCATCCACTGAAGGCCAGGGGGTACCTGGTCTCAGAGCAAGAGCACAGGGCCAGGAGTGTGGACACTTGCTTGGCCTCTGGCTCTAACCAGCTGTGGGGCCTTGGCCCGTACTTTCCTGAGCCTGATTCTCTATCTGTAAAATATGAGGGCAACAACATTTACCAAAACTGCCCCAAAGGGGTTCAAGAGCGACAGCTGTGATGATGTGTGTGGAAATGCCTTGAAACTGACTATTCCCTGCACAAAGTCAAGGTGGTAGCAAGCAGAAAATACCCTTGATGTTTAAAGGTATTAATTTATTTAGAGGTATTTAAATTGAGGAGATGCCAGACACTGGCCTAAGTGGTAGGTTTTGCAGGGGAAAAATGGGGAAACTGACCTTTTGAGATGCGAGGTCATTTGCCTGTGGTCACGTAATAATTAAAAAATGGCTGAATTGGATTCAAATCCTTGTCTGCCTCCCTCTAAAGCTTGGGCCTCTTGTATAGTTCTGGGCAGCCTCCAAATGAAAACTCCTCAGCCCCTAGGAAAGCAGAATTATTGGCCAGGTTGTTTACATTAAATGGGGTCACCAGCTTGCGGCTAAAGAAACAGATGATGAAAAAAGTGCTGGGGGAGAAAAGGCCTGTTTACAAACACAGCTTAATTAATTAGTCAACTCAGACAAGGCAGAAGAGGCGGGTTTCCAGATGCCTGACATGGAGGATTAATTAGCAGAGAGGCACCAGTCCCCGGCCCTTGATTTCTGTCCAAAGCACATGGTGGAATTAAATGATTAAATTGCCTCAGTGCCCCTCACCTAACTCAACTAAAGCCACTTGACTGGCTGTCATTGAGAATGACAACCGAATTGAAAAGGCTCCACCGACTAAAGCTTCAACCGCAGTCCAGAAAAAAAAGCAGTTTCCAGTGTTTCTAATTCAAGTTACAAAGGGTCAGAATAAAATTAAAGTGATGTTAGCTTGTACCCCACTAGCACTTGGAAATTCCAAATCTGTACCTACTCAGGGAAGTAAAATGGAAACCCTCTAATTCCTAGCAGGCAAAGCCACCGGCTTCACTGCCACTGTCTTCATGGTTGCAATGGAAGTGTGTTTGGGAAAAGCCAAAGCACACAGCCCACTGCTTCCATTTTCTAATTCATTTTGTTTATTTAAAGGATTATTTAGGAAAGAGAGATTTACTGTACTCACCTGAGTTATGGTAAATATAAAGTACAACCATCCCTTGATCTCCACGGGGTACTGGTTCCAGGACTGTCCCCCCCCCACCCACAAGGTACCAAAATCTAGGGATGCTCAGATGCTCAAGTCCCTTATATAAAATAACACAGTACAGTCAGCACTCATATCCTCGGATATGGAAGGCCAGCTGTATGTGTGAAATCTTTCGGGATCGTGACAAAATGGGGTTGGACCAGCCTAGGGGAATAAATAATATGGAGTCAGTATTAAGCAAAATGTGTACTGTTCCAGCTCTAGTGTGACTTTATGAGTCAAAGTTACTTTCCGGGAATGGGTCCCTTCTCTGCTTCCACAGTTAACATTTCCTAGGGGTTCTAAAAGTGCTGCTAATTCGTTGTTTATGTTTTTGACAGTGAATTTCCATGTATTCTGCAGTTGTTTGGGACTTGTCCTCTGCCCAATTAAGCAGAGGAAGTTAATGAGGTATGCAATGACTTCGTGCCACCCAGCAAACAGAATACAAAGTGTACAGGGAGAAGTCAGTGAAGGGTCAGGGCAAAGAGTCAAGGGAGGCTTGAGGATTAGGTCTGGGCAGAGGGTGGAGGGGCAGAGAGGCCAGGCGAGACTCCACATTTGTGGCGGGCGGGGTGGGGAGCTAAACAAAGACACCTAGATCTGGACGTGGTCTAGACAGATCCAGTCATTTTTCAACCACGCTGTATATTAGAATCGCCTGTAAAGCTATCAAAATGCTGATTCCTGGGTCCTGTCCCCACCCCCAGTCTTGGAATTGCAGGATGTAGTCTAAACAACAGTACGATAAAAAAAATCTCCCCAGGTGATTCTCATGGGCAGCAGGATGGAGGACCACTCATCTATGGGGACCTCTTCATTTTACTAAAGGGGAAACGAGGGAAAAAATATGGGGAAGCAAAACAGAGAGCCACTGGGGGCCAGTGGTGGACGGTGACACTTCACTGAGTTGTCCTGAGCAGCTTCGCTCTGGCTTTAGGCGGAAGGAATTTCTCACGGCCCGGCATCCTTCACCTTGACAGGCTGTCGCACTTGGGCCCATTTGCAGATTCCTCTGTTAACATGAAGTGAGGCTGAGGGGATTTAGACCAGTGGCGCTCAAAGTGTGGTCCCCACACCAGCCCCATCAGCATCACTTGGGAGCTTGTTAGAAATGCACGTTCCCAGGCTTCACTCCAGACCTTGTGAATCGGCAGCTGTGGGAGTAGGACCCAGAAATCTGGGTTTTAACACACCTGAGGCACACTGAAGTTTGAGAACCACTGGTTTAGATCATTGTGTTTCAAACTTGGGTCTTTAGAGGCAGGAAGTAGAGTGGGCGGGGATGGTACTAAGGTTCATGAGGACACTGGCCACTGCAACTGAGGGTGAAGGACGGGGTTTTCTTCTAAGGAATCGAGGACCACAGGGTAAAATGCATCCCTGTCCACAATGAGGATTTTAATATTTACCGTGTGTCACCTGCCTGGCTACAGCTAACTGGTGGAAATAAAGTGCCTTTTCTTCCCTCGAAGAGATGTGAGGTCACACTGATACATCCCCGCTTTGATAAAGTTCCATCTTTGCCTACGATAGGGGTTATTTCAGAACCCTACCTGGTCTTAACTTTAATATTTCTATTTCAACTCTTGATTATGTCTCATAATAGATAAGAAAATTCACATAATAGTAAAAAAAAAAAATCAACATTTTCTTTGCTTGTAGAACGTATTCACGACTCACACCCAGCGACACAAGCACCCACCCCCAAACCCTCCCCCACTTGTTTCTCATTCTCCCTTGGCTCTGGGCCCTTCTCGTCACTACCACACAGCTGTTGACAAGAGGAATATGCTGAGATGATGGAAGAGCCGGGTCACAGCAGATAATCCATTTATGTATAACAAAAAAATGTGTGTCACACTTCGCTGACCATGTCAGTTCTGAGCTGCTACACATACAGAAGAGATCCTTCATTCCCAAGATGGATTTCAAAGCAAAATGAAAAATGCATATGATTTGGCCATGTTCCTACTCATGTTTTAACTCATCCTAGAATAAAAGGTAGAGAGAGGCTCTCTGACCAACAACTCTTTATTGACCACGTGGGCTGTTCTAGGCTCTGTGTGAGACTCCCTGCCGGGGACACAGAAGGCACTGACACGGACTCTGCATTCCAGAAGCTTATAGTCGTGCCTCGGTATCCACTGGGAATTGGTTCCAGGACCGGCCAAGGATTCCATATCTATGGATGCTCAAGTCCCAGAGTTGGTCCTCTGTATCTGTGGGTTCCACATCCACGGATTCAACCAACCCCAGTTGGCTGGATTCAGTCCTGGTTGAATCTGAGGATGCAGAAGCCGTAGACACAGAGGGCGGACTGTATGATAAAATGGAGAAGAAATACACATACTGAAAACCGTCTTACAACATCTGGTGGATTGGCTATGGTGGGCTAACTGCTGTAACGAATAGTCTGTGAAATGCATTACAAGTCCAACACAATCGAATTTTATTTCAAGTTCATGTAACTGCACTGAGGTGGCCAGGGCAGCCTCCTCCATGTAGCTATTTGGGGACCCAGGCCAGTGGAGACTTCCACCTTCAACGCGAGGCTTTCAAGGTCCCCACGGAGGTGTTTCCATTCCAGCTAGACAGAGACAGGGGGAGCATATTTGAGCTTGTGTGGGAGGATTTTACGGCACCCATCACTTCTGCTCACGTTGCATTGTCTAGCTGTCAGTCATGTGGCCACAGCCAATTGTAAGAGAAGCTGGAAAACAGAGTCCAGCTGTAAACCCCAAGACGAAGCACAAACACATTTTGGCAAAAAGCTACAGCTTCTGCCATAGTAAGCATGGTTGGAGGGTGTGTGGGGCTCGGTGGGGGGGGGAGATTGGTAATAGCTTTCTCTATATGTGGTGGTCTTGTTTGGTTGTTTCCCATTATCGAGTTTTACTTTTGTAATTTTTGAAGATCCCGTTATCTGTACTTATGGTTACTTCCTTGATCTTCCTAGAGCGCTAGGGAACACTAGACAGTACAGTCCACTCCAGGGATGAGTGTCATTGGGAGGAGAAACTGCGCAAGAGAGGGGTAGCAACGTTCAAATGATGCTACTTTGACGTCTTTCTGTCTCTCCTTTTAGCCAGTAATTCGCTGCCTAATGCCAATGCATGAAAACCACTTTAGTGTTGGCACCTACCAGGAAGTGATGGATTTCATTCAGATGCCTGGGCCAAGAGAGGCCCAGTAAGGCAGGACACCGAATGAATGTTTGTTCTGGGGTCTGATGGGATATGAATGCTGAAAGGAGATTTAAAAATACAGAGTGTAGAGGAATATGAGAAAAAGAAATCTCTTCACATGGAGAAAAGCAGGAAGGTGAGACAGTCTGCAGTACTAAAGAGGGACTGGAAATGGAGAGAGGGCCATTTGCATTTTTTCCTGTTTTCTACAAAGAAGGGAAATCAATAGACCCTCCTTAAGAGCTGTCTCTGGGCAAAGAACAGATACCTATCTCATTTCTCCCCCTCACTACCCTGCCAGCACTTTCCCAGACACCATTTTACTAGTTCAGGGTACTGGGAGGAACAGAGGAAGATGGAAAAGCAGCACACATCTGGACTTACAGCCCCCCTGCTGCTTGTCTGCAAAGATAATTATCTAATTGGAATTAACAGACACTCAGCGTCTGTTGGAAACAACAGACGTAAGTAGTCATCAAAAGGTTGAGTGTGAGCACAGAAGGACTGGCAAATATGTGAACCTGGCCTCTTTAACTCGGTGCCCTGAATCTAGCCGCCTGCTTGCTTTAAGTAAGACGTTCTGCTTCACGTAGACAGTTAGTGGCAGGGAGGAAAGGAGTTTGTGTTAGGTGTCCCGTGCATTATGCTGGGAAAGGTATTTTACACCGCTGTAATTAGAATACAGGTTTTTGTTCTTTAACCCATTCATTCATTCATTCATGCACTCAACAAATATATACCACAGGAGACAGGCACGCTTCTAGCTGCTGGGGATAAAGGTGAACAGTCCAGTCCCTGGCCTCCAGAAGTTTACATTTCAGTGAGGAAGAAAGACAGTTAGCAAATATATAATAAAATGTCAGCTGGAGAGAACTGCTATTAAGCAAATTAAATGTGGGAAAGAGGACGGCATGTAATGGGGCTTAGACAGGGTGGTCAGGGAGGTCTTCTTCAAAGAGGTGGCATTTGAGCAGAGACCTGAATGAAGTGAGGGTCCTGGGAATATCTGAAGGAGGAGGATTTCAGGCAGAAGAGTGCAAGGGCAAAGGTCTTGCAATGGCACCTTCCTTGGAGTGTTTAAGGGACAGCAAGCCGGCCAGTATGGCAGGAGCCGGGGAATCCAAGGGAAGAGTGGCAGGAAATGAGTCTGGAGGGCTTGGGGGCAGATAGACCAGCTAATGAGGCTTTGGATGATCTGTGTTTGATGAAAAGCTGTTGCAGGTTTGTGAGCAAATCACTGACACGAACTGTTATGTTTTGAAAGTACTGCTTTGGCTGCTACATCGAGAACTGACTATAGGCAGCAAGAGAAGATACAGAAGTCAGGTAAGGAGACGATAGTGACTTTGACCATGGCGGTGATAACAGAGGGAGTGTGAATTGGTTAGTTTCAGGATATGTTTGGAAGATAGAGATGACAGGATTTGCTGACAAATTTGATATTGGATGGAGAGAAAGATAACTCTGAGGTTTGGGGCCCGGGCCACGGGTGAATGGTGATGCCATCTACCGAGACCCCGTACAGTACAGTGATTAGGCTGCAGCCAATGCAGACGTGGATGCCAGGAGGACTGAGATTAATACCCAGTTCTGCCATTTATGAGCCATGTGACCTCGGAAGTTCTCTCTGTGCCTCAGTCTTTCCTCTGTGTAATGGGGATGTTAAAAACACTGACCACATAGGGTTGTTATACAGATGAAATAAGTTAATACCTGTAAAGCACCCAGAACAGAGTCTGGAGTATAGGAAGCTCTCAATAAATACTGGCTACGACGAGAACCATGGCGAGTGGGAAGCAGACTCATAGAAAAGAATCAAGAGCTTGATTTGGGACAGGTAAGTTTGAGTCCCCTCTCAGACATCCCAGTAGAAATGTCAGTGAGCAAGTAGGCGTAAGAGTTCGGGTGAGAGTTCCAGACTGGAGATATAAATTTGGGAGATATCCACACACAGAAGATTTTGCAAGTCAAGGGGTTGGATAGTATAAGCTTGCCCTTCCCAAGCAAACACAGACCATGGACTGTAGCCACCAGGGAGAACAGTATGGAGGTTCCGTAAAAAACTAAAAACAGAGTTACCATATGGTCCCGCAATCCCACTCCTGGGCATATATCTGGAGAAAACTTTAATTTGAAAAGATACATGCACCCTAATGTTCCTAGCAGCAGTATTTACAAGAGCCAAGACATGGAAGCAACCTAAATGTCCATCAGCAGATGAGTGGATAAAGATGATGTGGTATGTATACACACACACACACACACACACACACAATGGAATATTACTCAGCCATAAAAAGGAATGAAATAATGCCATTTGCAGCAACATGCACAGACCCAGAGATTATCACACTAAGTGAAGTAAGTCAGACAAAGACAAATATCATACGATATCACTTCTATGTGGAATCTAAAACACGATACAAATGAACTTATTTACGAAAGAGAAGTATACTCACAGACATGAAAAACAAACGAATGGTTACCAAAGGGGATAGCGGAGGGTGGGGAGGGATAAATTAGGCGTTTGGGGTTAACGTATGTACAGTACTATATATAAAATAGGTAAACAACAAGGACCTGCTGTACAGCACAGGGAACCATACTCAATATCTTGTAATAACCTATAATGAGAAAGAATCTGAAAAAGAACACATACATACATATGTATATACACACACATATATACATATGTATGTGTTTTTTCAGATTCCTTTTCATATACATGCATACATATATGTGTGTATATATATGGTGTACGTGTGTGTATATATACATATATGTATGTATAACTGAATCACTTTGCTGTACACTTGAAACTAACACAACATTGTAAATTAATTATACTTCAATAAAAAAAACTACAGACCACGGACAAGAGATTAATGTGTTCTGAAAGCTAACAAGGAAAAGCAGAGTAACGCACAAGAAGAGGTGCTTACTTAGACCTGGGGGACAGGGACTGTTTCTCTGAGCAACTGAGGTTTAAGTTGAAACCCTGAGGGAGAACTTGCATTCATAACTATGCTCCCTGCTCTTCTTTGTCTATTTTTGGTCAAAACACTCATGGCCTACATTGAGCAGATTAAAAAAGATACGCGTATAGAAAAGGACAATGACAAAATTAATTGCCCATCTATGTACATTTCCTTAGGAAAAACATCAGTTGGTCTTCTTCAATGAGATGTTCTGTCTTCGGTAAGGTTTTGGCATTTACCAGCGAAAGGAAATGTCATAATTTCCATACATTTTGCATTTGCAGCAAGAAATCGCTCACGGCTTAGTCAGCATTTTCTTAAAACGAGAACGATAATCACAACACAGCCTTATCTAAGCTAACAAACCATTATCCTTCATAACCTGAGCATAAACAGGACCCTGATGAAAGGCTTACTAGTTTTCCTCCCTGTTCAGGACATTAGACCCTTAATATACACATAGAAGCTGTATATATTAAGATGCCTGTTCACACAGTCCACCAAATATTTCAATACTCTTTTCCCTTTCCCTTCCACTCTGGGTGCCAAATCACTAAAGTCCATGCTGCATCAGTAAATTGTTTAACTCAAACAGAGCTTAGGGGGCTTCCCTGGTGGCGCAGTGGTTGAGAATCTTCCTGCTAATGCAGGGGACACGGGTTCGAGCCCTGGTCTGGGAAGATCCCACATGCCGTGGAGCAACTGGGCCCGTGAACCACAACTACTGAGCCTGCGCTCCGCAACAAGAGAGGCTGCGATAGTGAGAGGCCCGCGCATCACAATGAAGAGTGGCCCCCGCTTGTCACAACTAGAGAAAGCCCTCCCACAGAAACGAAGACCCAACATAGCAAAAATAAATAAATAAGTTAATTAATTAAAAAAAATACTCTCCATTCTTTATGTGCTCAAAAAAACCAGCTTGGTTAAGAGTCTAGGCCAAAATAATGTCACTGACCTGTGAATAAGCGTGCAGGCCTGACCGGCAAAGGGGATTTAAAAGACACAAGATTAGAGCTCCCACTGAAGTGGAAAGGAAGGCTTCTACTCTTCAGAGAGAACTGCTGTCATTTTTCCACTGTCCCAGATGGTGAGAGTTATATACTCCTTGACCTGAGCCAAAGACGATGTAAGAGAAAACAAAGGGATAAACAATATCCGCTCAGAGAAACTGAGCAAAAGCCTATCTCCAATGGCTTAAGTACAAGACAAACTTTCCAGACAAGGATGCTTCACCTGACCCTGTTTTCTACACTATGGTTTACAAGGTAACTGAAAAAAAATCTCATAAGAGACTAGTTCACGGTATCCCACAATACCTGGAAACGACAATACTAGATTTAAGGGACTTTGAACGCAGTGATTTTTTTTTTTTTTTTTTTTTTTTTTTTTTAACCAAGGCCAAGATATGTCCATATGCATACATAGTACACGCTGAATGAACGTGGATGGACAGGTAGTGGCAGAGGCAATCACTGGGCACTGGCCACTGATCAGAGAAAGTAACATCTTGGGGGAAAAGCCATGCCTGCCAAAGAGAATCAGAGCTGGGGACCATAGTTCTCAATCTAGCCCTCTGTCAACAGCACAAGAAAGGGTCTTCTTAATTTGCAAGTTAAACAGGTCTCCAGAGTGCAGGAGTCCATCTCTGTTTATGGAAGGGTGCTTGAGCTCTCATTTCAAGATGGTCTGTCTTAATAATGCAAGTAACAGAGCACAGATGGCAGCCTTTAACACTGAAGAAGCACTTGGCAAATGAGAGTGGAGGGAGTTTCCAGTAAGTCACATCACGTAGAGAACTGTGCACTCCCAGGGACCTCAGTACGGCGAGCCCCATCCTACCCCTGTCTGTGGAAATGGGATGGGTCTGAATTTTCTGGGCAAAGAACATGACTCCTCTTCTTACCCTACTCTTGGCTCCCCTGCATATGACAGCCTACGGTGAAGATGAGGCATTCCCTTCCCCTTTGTTTACTCCATGGGAAGGAAACAGGAAATGAAAGATAACATGTATGGAATACCTCCAATCTCCCAGTCCCTGAGGAAGGTCTACATACCCAGCTAGGGACGTTATATTTTCTCCTTTTTACTGAGGAGAGAACTGACGTTCAGGAACGCTGAGTAACTTGCCCAAGGTCATCGAGTCAAAAGTTGCAGTGTCAAGATTCAAACCCAGTTGTCTCTCCCGAAGCCACATTCTTTCCAGGGGAGGCGGTCTGGTTCTGATCATGCCTATCCTACTCAAGGTCCCAGCAAAATTTCAGCAGCAATGCTTTTTGATTCATACACTGTGGCAACCAGTCAGCAACAGACCCTAGTGCCAGAGAGCGCCTTGCTCAGGTCATAAAAATAAAAAGGTTTTGCAGTCGCAGAGGCAGTAAAAGCTGTCACAGCGCTCACAGACAAGGAGGAGGTTACCCTAATACCAGCTACATCCTGTGGTTTTCGGCAGTCACGGCATTAATAGCTTTTTCATACCTGATGGCCGTTATGAGGTCACTTCTCAATGTTCAATGTCCCATTTCCTTTAAGTGCCCACACGTGTTCCATTTACTGTCCTCTTAATCATTCTCTTATTTTCCAATAGACACTCACCAGGTTCTCTTAAATTCCTGTGGAGTCTGCAGTTTTCAACAGGATCCAGTCCTCCGGGAAGATTGGAAAAGTACAGTACGTCTTGGAAGAAAGATGTCTCGATCAACACTCAGAACGCGCTTGTCAGACACACGCCGCACCCTCTGCTGGGGACTCACACTTCCCCACCCCTCATTTCGCTGCAGCCCCCTTTCCCTTCATTACTTACCTATTTCTCCCTTCCATTGGTCCTTCTATCTTTCCTTTTCATTTTCCTCTACTCATTTTCTCTTTCCATCGTTCTCCCTTTCACTTTAATGGCCCGCGTTCTTTTCTTCACCCCTCTCTTCCTTTTCTATTCTTAGAGGCCAACCAGTTCAGTTTGAAAAACACAGGTGTCGATGTCACACAAACCTGGTTCAAAAGCTGACTCTTACACTCAGTGTGCCCTTGGACGAGTAACCATCCTGCTCCTTCCTTCAGTCTTCCCGTCTGTAAAGGATAGTTATCAACTGTATTCATGGCTAGATCTGCATTTTAAATGAGAGCATCTGTGCAAATTCAGTTCAGGGCTTTGTAAGGAAGCAGAACAATGCCCCCGACTTCCGCCCTGTCTCCCGTCCTGCTGTTGTGAATCCTACCGTCTCTAGGATCCGTTCCTCTCCTAGCTGTCGTCTCTGGTCCTGGTTCAGCATTCAGCTCTGCTAATCCCCCTCACTGTGATATGGTTTCCCTTTAGCTGACTTCTCCTCACGGTCAACACGCCTCTATTCTGAGTCCATCCTTGTGTGGAAATAATTAGACATCACAGAACACTGTGCACAGACAAAACGTTCAGGCCCCTCGGCGGCATGCTGATTCTAAAGAACAGTAAGAGCAACAATATTAAATACTTCTGGACCGTTCTGAATCATCCAGGAAGAATGAGGAGCTCAGGAGGAAAAGAATGGCCAGGTTGCCCTGGACCTCCAGGAGCCAGATGTGTGACTGAGAAGGAGCCTACCATTACCAATATCACACTCATTACCTGCCCAGATAACGAAGATGACGATATTTTTTAAATGGAAAGTTTTCAAAATTTGCGAGTGACATTAACCCCTGGCTCTTAGATTACTTTTTGGTGGACATAACTCTAATCTAAGGGGAACCATTTAGGAGGTAAACCTTCCACAAAAACTTCAGACTCATAGCTCTCCTTTCCGTAAAACATCGGACCCCACTCAGAGACACTGACTTGCATTGTTGCACATGGTGACCTCTGCTACGTCACTGCATCGTGTTTCTTTCCAGGCCTCTGTAGCCCGTTCGTCTTTCGGTAGTTCTCAGCCTGACCTGCCATTTCCATGTCTCAGACTTTTCTTGTCTTTATTTTCTCTGAGTCCTCGATTTCCCTCTGCCCTTGTCTTAACTGAACTTCATCCTGTTAGCTTCTGATTGCTTGTCCAATTTGTCGAGGTCATTTCCAATTCTAATCGCATCCCCCAAGGCTTTAGCCTCCACTTTAGATTCAGCCTCACCTGTGAACTTAATGAGTGCGCCGCGGCTGCATCCAAGTCACTGATGACAGTCTTAACTAGAAGTGGATCCGGGCCCGGGCCCTGTGCAACACCATTTTTACCTGTTTACTTGTCAGAAGAAATGTATGTGCAGGTGCCTTAACGATATTTAGAGAACATAAGCTTCTCTTCTCTTCAGAATCTAGGGTTATTTGGGTAGAATTTGTGACATTTTTGGCATTTCAAGTCTGTAGTTCCTTACAAGCCAAATTAAATAATGGAAGTCACTGCTCCAAACATAACTTTCTTTGTTTAAAAAAGTCTCAGTATTTTGAATATAAAAGTCAGTACCTATTTTCACTATTTCTTCCCTGGGAATCATTCATATGCACCCTCAGCCTTGATGAGGGGGCACCGGGAGGGGAGCGCAAGGCCCTGGCTTTCAGTTCCATCTTTGCCATTTGGCGTATGACCTTGGGTGAGTCACCTAACCTTTGTCAGCCTGGACCTTATCCTCATCAGTAAATGCCTTCCAGTCCAAGAGGCTGTGATTCTCTCATGATGAAGGGCCTAATTATTCTCAGTGACAAATTGCTACACACATTTTTTGATTATAAGCTTTTCCCATGACACTTATATATGATGTTACAACTCTGAATACATTTAAGAAGTGAGTTAGATTAGCTCTCCCCATCGTCTGGAATTTATCTGCCGGAAACACGTGCTTATCTGCTTAGGCGTGACTTCTCCGTGCATTCTCAAATACTTGAATGTTAGGTAAGTGTGAGGTGCCCTGACGCTTGTCATTTCCTTGTGATATCACTAACAACCAATATTCTCTTGCAGAATTCTCACTTGAAGAATGAGGAAACTGAGGCCCAGACTGTTTTAGTGACTGCGTAGGGCAACAGAGCTTGCTTGTGGTGAAGTTCGGGCTTGAACTTGGGTTTCTGGGCACAGAGTTCTGTACTCTTTCCATATGGCATGCTCCCCTTCCACGTAAATTATTGTTCAAACTCAGTAAAGTATATGCTCTGAAAGAAAATACCAACAATTATTTCAGCAATCAACTAAAATGCCTCCCCACGCTATGGAGGACCATCTCTTTTTCAATGATGAATGATCATTAACTCAGCTGGTGGAGACGAAAGTGATTCTACATTTCTTACGCTGGGATAGGTCAATTATTTTCTTTAAGATGTTTGGCTCTAAGTCTGGAAACAATCAATTTTTTAAAAGTCAAATTCTTGGTACTTATTTCTTCACAGAAATAAACAATTTCCCCCTTCTTCTCTCCTCCTCCTCTTTCTTTTAAGCCCAGGGCTTAGGTTTTCTTTTTTCTTTTTTTTTTTCCCACTTGGTACTAGATTCGGCCTCCAGGTAGGAGTAATGATGTCAACAGCCCCCTTTCCTGACCTTCCTTAACATTTCTACCCTCTGACTCACTGATTTCTCTGATTCACCTGAATTTTTCTGCAAGACAAGTTCTACACAAATAAATATTTAAACAGCAGGGGAAAAGGTGGCGGGGGGAGCATCTAAAGACCTAGTTGTAGAGTCTGGGGAAGAGTAAAAAGAAAGACGTATATTTGAAAGGAATGATTAGAAGAAATTTGAAAGCATCATTTCACCTCAGAAATTTGCATTCTTTCAGTCGGTCACCTTAAGACACTGGGAGTTGTATTTTTAATCCCCCAAACAATTCTCACTAATAAACAAGGGAGCAGTCTGCAATGCTTGCTCCACGGAACAAAAAACAAGAACCTGAAACAGCAGTAAATCATAAGAGGTTAATGATTAAGTTCCTCTCCCTGAAATTACAAAAGAATAATGCAAAGAAATACACGTAATGTTTCTAATGAGAGGCTTGTGAACAGAAGCACCTGCCCTCTCCTTGCTGAGACCTTCCTTTGTTACCCATTTTTCCTCCTCCAACTCTATCCATTGTCTTAGTTTCTTCTTCTTTACGATTCTCAGAACATCTGCCTCAGTGTGTCTCCCAGATAGGAAGAAAGGAGCTGATATTCTTTTCATATGTTTTACATAGATTATCTCATTGAATCCTCATTGTAACTGAATGCGGGGGGGATATTATTTCAGCAGATACTCCCTAAGGTGACTCCTACTGAGTTACTACTACTACCTTGTGTAATCTCCTCCCCTGGAGCTTGTTTCTAACCAACAGAATATGGCAGAGGTGATAAGATGCTACCCCCTTGGTTAGGTTACGTTAATGGCAAAGGTGATGTGACTGTCACTTTCATGACTATGTTATGTTACATGAGATTTCTTCTTCACAGACTAGGGGGAGAGACTCTCCCACTGGCCTTGAGGAAGCAAACAGCATGTTGTCAACTGCCTATGGAGAGGACCACAGAGCTGGGGCCTGTGCGTGGCCTCTAAAAGCTGAGGATCGCCTCTAGCCCAAACCCAGCAAGAACCTCAGGCAAGTAGCCACAAGCAAATGAATTCTGCCAGCAAAGCAGAGGAAGCTTGAAGTGGATTCTTTCTCACTCAAGCCTCCAGTGGAGAACACAACACAGCCGACACTTTGACCGCAGCCTTGCAAGATCCTGAGTTCAAGACATGCCTGGACTCCTGATCTCCAGAAACTGTGAGATGACAAGTGTGGGCTGCTAAAGTCACCAGGTTTGTGGGAGTTTGTTACACAGCAATAGAAAACTACTACAATTGCTCCCTCTGCTTCATGGAAGAGAAAAGCAAGCTTCGGAGAACCTAAGTGTGCGAGTTTTTGAGAACTTAACTAATTTTGTTCAGGATCACACAGCCAGTAAGCAGTAGAAATCATATTAAACTTAAGTCTCCCTAAAACTCAAAGGTCAAATGCTCTCCAGTACAGCACGATGCCTTGCCACAAATCCCTGCCCGTTAACTGGCACTGCTGACGGGATATCACCACCTATGGGCTATGATATGACTTCTGGCCGTTATGAACCTCTAACGTACGTGGTCTTGAAGGTTAAAATGAAAGAACTGAATTAGTTAGTTCCTCGCCCCATGCCCCCCTCCCTGGCCATCATGTAGAGGGGTGCTTCCCCCTGCTCACCCTTTAGCGAGAGGAGAGGAGGAGACCAAATGGGGAAGTGCAGAATGGAGGGGGCTGCCTGACTAGCGCTGGACAGAGGTTCTCACCCACTCAAAAGGGGAATTAAAGGAACGTCCTCCAAAAAAGAATTGCTCCACCTAGGAAAAAGCTCTGAGGGTCACAATAATGAGCCTCCCCCCAGGAATACCCCAGAGGCAGAAGCTCAGGGCTGATGAATAAGGTTCCACACTTTGGGTCAATATTGGGTAACGATGAATCCCGCAGCTTCACTTCAATACCATTTGCTTTGGGTGGCATGAGAGATCGCTGGCAGCAGGCTGACCTTGAGCCTGACAAGTCAAGGAGCGTTGCTTCAGATACCTTAGGGGCTGTTTGTTTGACGTGGACCATAAAGGCTGAAATTTCATTGGTTAGGCTTGGCTGGACCTGCCTGCCGCTGGGCAGCGTGGGACGGTACTTTATACGCACCTCGGTTAAATGACTGGGACAGTAATAAACTAGGTGTATCAAAATTTTGACGTGCCAAATTACATGGGAGCAGAAAGGGACTAGTATAAAGCTCCGCTCTCTGCAGTCCATCATAACTCTCAATTTCTACAGCACAGCTTCAGAAAGAGCTCAAGAGTTGAGGACTGATCCCATGCCAGACCCAGGGCTGAGTGCTGTGAGGAGAACAGGGGTGAGACACAGCCCTCACCACATCCCCCACTCCAGAGTCTATAATCAAGCAAGATAGAGAAGGGTGTACATTAATAACTAAGCAACCTTCCTTACAGTTGGAATTTGCCATCTTTGGAGCAGGAAACAGTGAAGGGCATAGCCAGCCCCCACTTTAATGCAGTCGATTAGATGACACTAAGTCACTTGGAAGACCAGGTAGCAGGTGTGAAAGGCCTAAGGGACAGACTGTCATTTGCTGTAAGAATTCCTAGAATTTCCAATTCCCTTCCACTGCCGCAAACAGCTTCTTTTTTGTTGAAAGATCTTATTGCAAGTACCTCCTATGATAGCAGGCAGGGTCTAGTTGAAAAGGGGTGTGAGCTCAATGAACACTTCTGGACTTCATCATCTTCACCTTCCAAGAAAAAGGCATGCATAGGCAGTGTGCAATGAGAACTTTAGAATATGGATAACAAATCCTGGCCCTGGAGGATCTTGTTGATCGAGCTAAGGAAGACTAAATTACCTGCTAAATTTTAAATACCTAAGAGGCACAGGAGACGTGGGAGCCTTATGATTGAATACCCTTGAGAGTCCAATATTCTCCTTCAACTCATTTAACGTGGATGCTTTGAGTGGTTGACATTCCAAGGGAGAGAAGAAAAAGAGAGGAACAAGAAGAAATAACCTGGGAAGAATAACATAACAGACAACAGTACTACCTTTAATTAAACACTGGTTTGAATCTTGGCTCTGCCAATAAATTAACCGTATGATCTTGGGCAAGTGACCTACTATCTCTGAGCTCAGTTTCCTCATTTGGAGGGGCCATTCCTGACCTTTCCAGGAGCTTACTAGGAACAAGCAAGATAACGTACGTAAAGCCTGTAGCATGAGGTTTTACATATAGTGGACACTCAAAAGTTATTTTGGAAGGAAGGAATGAAGGCAGGAAGGCAGGTGAGAAGACAGAAGGAATACTGATTTTTCCATGATTATTTTCAGGCTTTCCTCTGAAGCTTCTCTGATTTATCTACCTTTCTCTTTCTCCACAGAGGCTCTAAAAGAGCCAACTGTTGCTGAGGACAGATGGCTCGTGGTTCCCAGGAATACCCATTTGAGGAACTCTGATTTATATCAAGACAGTGGGCAGTAGTGGGCACCACACTGGGGGTAAAAGTCCCCAGAAGAGGCTGTTGGGAAAATATTCTGGAGGAAGAATCCCACCTTTCTTATCAGCTAAGCTGCCCTAATCACTCAAACCTCTGGCCCTCTGTTTTCTCATTTGTAAAATAAGGGGTTGGAGACACATATTCGAAGTACCCTTCTAGCTCTAACAGTTGAACATTTCCATGGGGATGTGAACTATATGGTTAAGGATTCAAAAATTATACACGTTACTATGTCCCTTCTTAGATAACCAGCAATTCCCTTCCAGGAGGCCTTCAATAGTATTCACCAAGCACCCACCATGAGCTGTGATCTATGATAAAAGCTCTATACTCCAGATTCTTGTAATCGATTGTTAATGCAAGAACTCCCCTTACGAACAAAGTAGAAATGGAAAGAAAGCACTTTGGCCTGGCAGTCAAGGCCCTCAGGGTCTCTCCATTTTGTGTTCTCCATCTCTCAGTAATCCCGTACCCACCATGTTCCACCGGTCCAGGTAGAAGCTCCCCTTCCTATTCCATTATTCTACTCATCTTCTCAGTGGGCCCCAGCCACGTGCTTTCCTCTTGCTTTCACAGCATCATCTTGCCTGCGATCCCCTTCCTCCTCCGTCAACATAAACTCTGTTCTTCCTTCAGGACACCAGTCAGGTCACAAAAAGCCTTCCCTGATCCCATAGGAGGGACCCTCTTTTTTTCTCTCTCTCTCACTTGAAATTTAACAGACCTTATTCCTGTGTGTACTCTCTCACTAAGATGAGAAAAAATTCCCTTTGCACGTATGTCGATTTATCTTTCCAACAAAATCTTAAGGGTTAGAGACTCAGGTCTACCAGCCACGCATTTTTCTCTCTGGAGTACTGAACAAGGAAGTACCTCTCATAACCATCAATTGGCAAGTGGGGGAAAAGTGCCACTTCATTTAGCTCAGTAACTCCCAACACCCCCAACCCCCTTAATTCCTTGGGTGTGCCTCAGTCACCTTCTCAATGAGGTCTTCTTTGGCTACTTATCTAGAATTTCAACACCCTCCCTGTTACATTTCATTAATCCTTCCTTTCTTTATTTTATCTCTTTTGCATTTATCTGTATCTAACACTGTATAATTTACTTAGTTCCTATGTTTTCTGTCTCTCCAGCTAGAATGGATACTCCATAAGAGCAGAGAATTTTGTCTTTTGGGTTTGTGACTGAATCTTAGCGCTAGAGGACTATATAAGTGCCTGGTGCATAGTAGGTGCTCAATAAATTTTTTTGCATCAGTAAATTAATGCAGAGAATGCCATTTAACCTAAAGGGTTTATAGGGCCTTTTACTCTGCTCTTTTATCTACCAAATCTTTCCACGAAGATGGGATCTTTCCACTCAGTAAGGGGAAAGTCTGGTTTGAAGCACATCCACCAGTGCCAGAGGAAAGGGAATGAAAGAGATAGTTGGAACATACCATTTGTCTCAAAAACCTTGAGCTAAGCTGCTGTAGACCTCCTAACCCAAGGTATGGACAGGACCGAGGCCAGGCTGGCATGTGGAAGAAAAGAGAGAGGATGACAAGACTGATTTCCTCATGCGAAGAGAAAAGGGTGATGTGGACCCAGACGTGTGCAAAAGGAACCAGACAGCATTCAGGCAGAAGCACACACACGTCTTTGACAGTGACTGTGTCCTCCATTAAAACAGGACGTGTGATCAATCAAAATAGTCATCAACCATGTGTAGACAGGTGGGCCTCCAACATCTTTCCTCCAACCTAGTGGGGGAAAAGAGCCTGAAAAGATGTTTGATTTCTTTTGAGAGAGAGACAGAAATGAGAGGAGAGGGGGAAGAAAGATACCTCAGTGCAGACTTTGACAAGAAGTGGCAATACTAGTTTCACATTCTCCAACAGGCCAAGCGTATAATGGTGGTTCAGTGAATGCTACTGAATCGGATGGCTGGTGTTGATTTTATAGGCGTTAGGAGAAATTCTGGGACTAAACTAAAGGCCAGCATAAAGTCCATCCATTTCACGGGGCTTCAGGAGCTACTGCTGATTTTCCTCACTCAGCCTAAGTATGACCCTAACTCCTTAATATGAACTCTTCCCTACCTATCTTCTAACCATGCTCAAAGCTGTTCTACATCAGAAGCTGCTTTGAGTGCCAATAGATGGCCATTGGTCCCATGGCCCATGCAAACTCTCCACGAGGTTCAGACAGACCCACACTCTTCTGTGATTTGATAGCTGCAATGATCCTGGGCCAGTTATTTAACCTCTTCAGATCTCAGTTTCCTCATCTATTAAACTGGGATAATATTTACCCAGTGGGAAGTTGTGTGGATTAAATGAGATAATTTAGGATTTCATTTACTTAACCTTTGCTGAGCCTTTACTACGTTCTGGGCTGCGTTATGCACCAAGGATACAGAGATGAAGGATTCAGTTCCTGCTCTTTGGGAACTTGCAGTCGGGAGAAAGAGACACAAACCCGAGCAAGTACAATATAGTGTGATAAGCATATGGATGAAGGTATGTGTCCGTTGGTTCTGGAACACACATACTCAGTTTCTAATCTAGCCTGCAGGGAGGTCAGGAAAAGCTCACCAAAGAGCTGAACTCAGCTGAGTGGAAAAGGTCTGGGGCAGTTGACCCTTCTAGACAAAGGGAAGAGCACGTTGAGAGCACGGAGGTGAGCGTCTAGCAGATTCAGAGAACCACAATCAGTTTCTTATGGATAGAAAGTTGGGTTTAGGTTGAGGAATGATGGAGAATGAGAAGGAAGAGAATGGCAAGAGTCTGCAGCCAGAACATGCGCATCAAAGCTTCTCAGCGTGGCTTTGAGTTTTCATCCTCATGTCACTGGAGCGCTATTTTGCAGAGTTTGAGTCAGGCAACAGACGTGAATACTTTTATGTTTTAGGAGGATCTCTCTGACACTGTGTGAAGGCTAGATTAGAACAGGGCTAGATCAGAGTCAGGGAAAGGAGGCAGATGCAGTGATTCAGGCAATAAATAACAAAGGCAAGAAGAGAGGAAAGAAAGAGATGAGGTGGATATAAGAGAGGGATAGATGAGAAAGAGAAATTACATAGAATGACCCCCAGGTTTCTACCTTGATAATTGGGTAGACACTGGTGCCAAGGTTAATTCAAGAAGAGAGGAGGAGATGAGAGTGTTGAGTTTGGTGGACTTGAGGTCTCTATGGGATATAAGAGTAAAGGTGGCTGAGCACCTAAGTCCAGGGCTCAGGAGAAAAATCTGGGTATAGGCGTTTTTAAGCCATCACTCGTAGGCATGGGTTGTCCATAAAGTCTATGTAGATGGGTCTGTGATGAGACCAGAACCCTGGAAGTACACCGGTGAATAAGGGGAGGCAAAGTGAGAACAAGGGTGAAAGGTAAGCCAGCAAAGGAAGGAGAGACAAGACAGAGAGGAAGTCGCAAGAAGGAAAGAGGGGTCACCAGTGTCAGCTCTCAAAGAGAGGTCAGAAAGGGAATAAGTCGACTTACTGGATTGAGAGCCAGGAAGCCACAGTGGCACTGGGAAGGGCCATTACAACGGAAGTCCATTATGCGGTGTTAACTCGAGACAACTTCCATTCTGCTCATCAACCGTATACAGTGTCAACACTGTGACTTTGTATTTAGCATTGGAAATAAGTTTATCTCTTAAAATTTTTTTTATTAAAAAAAATTCTTCTTTGAGGTTAAGAATACAACATGAGATCTACCCTCTTAACAGACTTTTAAATGCATAACACAGTAGTGTTACTACAGGCACAATGTTGCACAGCGGATCTCCAGAACTTACTCACCCGGCGTAACAGAAACTTTATGCCCATTGGTTAGTAACCCCTCATTTGCCCCTCCCCCTCAGCCCCTGGCATCCACCATTCCCCTCTCTGATTCTATGAATTTGGCTGTTTTAGAGACCTCCCATCGGTGGAATCACGCGACGACTGTCCTTCTGTGACGAAATATTCACATTGTTGAATATTGCAGAATTTCCTTCTTTTTTTAAGGTTGAATAATATTCTGCTGTTTCTAATAAGTACGTCTCCATCCAGTAGGCGGGTTTTGTCTAGAATCACTAACTGGTCACGTGCATTGTCCATCTTTCCCCTTAATGCAGTAGGTCTACAGTTCCTTTACCCCAGAATTTCTATTTGTTGTGCCAGACTCAGGACTAAGTATCTGCTTTTGTCAAGAATCACCAAGAAAAGAGTTGCATAACTCTGCGACCTCCTTCCTGCACTCCCCACCCCCTGACTCTCAAAACACCTGTGTCTCCAGCTCTTTCCCTCTGTGACCCGGAAGCAGAGGAATGCTGCCCTGGTGGCCACGCCGCTCAACAGTCCACACTGCTTGAGTGGCTCCATGGGAACCCGCGGATAAAAGGCGTGAGAGAAAAGGGAGATGTTATTTCTGGGCTAGACAGAAAGAAGGAGGTGGAGGCAGCAAGGGAGAGAAAGGCTTCCTTGGTTTCTTTGCAAAGAAGCTGTAGGAAAATATTTGAAAATGTGTGAATGGTGAGAAATAAGTAGGAAACTGAAGAATGAAAGGCTTCAGTGCTGGTTAACTAATCCCATTTGCTTGTTTGCATGTGAAAGGCCAAAGAGAGAATCTTGACATAAAGGACATCTTTTAAGAAATCTGTTGCTAATACTTTACATCTGAGGGTCTCTGCTTAAACTCCCAGATAACAGCCTTGCAGGGTGATGTCCACAAGAAGATGGACAGGGCAGCTTAGCCACTGGCTCCCCCGAGCTGCTTGCTGCCAGTGAGCCAACTGGTTCTGTTTCTGACACAGTTAATTTTCATTTTCGCTGAGTTCCTGTAGATAACAAGCGCTCACCGTGTTCTCCTTTGTAGCTGAAACTGCTAAAGGCTCGGGAGTCCAGTTTTGCCCATCCTGCTGGTGTGTTTCGCTTTTCTGGGCTGGAACTGTCCCGATAACTAAGGTCCTGGCATCCCTGTCCACGCATTACCATGCCAGTTACAATGAAGTAAGGCTAGGTTTGCATCCAGTTCTGTAAAGCCCAGTCCGAGGCTTAAGAACAGTTTTTAGGTTGAGGATGACATTCTGGCCCAGGTTCTGGCTACTTCCTTCAAGGTCTGCAAATAAGAGAAACAGAGGCTTCTAACTGTCAGAGATGGTAGGAACAACATTTTGACTGAGGAAATGGAATTAGGAATGTCAGGCTCCCACAGCCTTCTCCCTATGAGTCAAAAAAATAAACAAGTAACTCCCCTAAGTTGGGTCAGTGGTTTTATGCACTTAGTTGGAGCACACTCTTTGAGAAACGTGGAGAGGCTAGAAATGAGTGTGGTGTCAGTTACATGAAACCACCAGGCACAAGATATCCAAGGTATTCAAAACCCACCCAATTCGCATCTCTCCTTCTCTGTACCAGCAAACCTGTGGGCCAAACGTCTCCTCTTTTCTCAGGCTTGTTCTCCTAAGAACAGAACCTGGCTTGGCCCAGAATAGAGCCGCACAGCCCAACCAGCGATGATTATACTCAACGCCTGAGGCCAAAGCGAATGTGCTGGGCACCGTTGGCAAACATGGAGCATGAGGCTTGAATTTCAGAGCTACAAGAATTGATGGGGAAGGAAACAGCCATCAGGACACTTAGAAGCTAGAGCATTAATCCACACTGCCCCCCTGTCCCCCACCCCCATGGAACACGAGCGGGATCAGATCCTTCCTGTGCTGCATTCAGTGGTGTGTGGTAGTCAGTATTGTCTCCGGAGTCTGCACGGTCCAAATCCTGGCTCTTCCACCTCCTAGCTGTGTGACCTTCAGAAAGCCACTAAACCTCTCTGGGCCTCATGATTTTTTCATTTGTGGTTTTGTCTTAAATAATGCTCCATAGGGACGTTGTGAGGGTTGACATGAGTTAATATAAAGTAATCTGCTTAGAACAGTGCCAGGCCTATGATACTGACCTATTACAGAAGTGACGGCTATTACTAACACTGTTACCTGTCAGCTAGGGCTCCTGTCTCTTTAGAAGAATTGGCACAAACTAGGGTTTTGACTCCCCAAATCTTCTGATTTCTTCCCTTCACTTCCCCTGCTTTCTGCCCTGGGTGGTGTCTACACTATTCTTTACCCCTTTTGAGAAATTTCCGCCCTTTCTCGCTTCTCTTGGAGTGCCGACCCTTATCTCAGTTCTCTCTTGCTCTCTCCACCTGTCCGTCCATTTTCCCTCACACTCCTTTCTTAGAGAACAGAACCCAGCACACTGCAGGCACTAATTAAAAATTCGTTGAATGAATGGTAAACCGGAGCAGAAACATACAATATAGTCCCAGAATACAATAGTGACTTCAAAATTTAAAAAGAAAAAAAAAACACCTATAAATTATTTCTAATTTTGAAGGAGGGGATCACAGAGAAAGAGGTAAGTGATCAGTTACAAGACAATATCCAGAAACACAGAATAAAAAATAAGAAGAGGCTGGCTCCCAGTGCGGTGGGGAGCCCTGGTGGTCTGCGTGTGTGCAACCGGGACATTGATGTGTAGGCGACACTGCTTGACTACAGCCACCCATGTCTCTTCCATGAAAGAGACACAAATAGTCAAACTGCATAAGGCAGTCAAGGCTTTTCCCTGAGTGCTCAGAAGCCAGGCCCCGAGGAAGCCTGCCCTCCGCTGTTATCTCGTGAATGACTAGAAAGGCCAGAGAAGCAGGGCAGTGGAAAAATTCAACCTCCCTTTTCAGCCCCCATCCCAGAAGTTAGCTGTTAACAAAGCCCGTGGGGCCAATGGCAGAGCCACCCCATCTAGGAAATGAAGTTCTAAAAATAAGCAATTCTTATAACTAATTAACGAATAAATAGATGTCACTAAAAATATGCCACAGACAGAACACTGTGAAAAATCCAAAGGTGCACTCGAAACCACAGACTGG
Source organism: Neophocaena asiaeorientalis asiaeorientalis (assembly GCF_003031525.2). Classification (NCBI taxonomy): domain Eukaryota; kingdom Metazoa; phylum Chordata; class Mammalia; order Artiodactyla; family Phocoenidae; genus Neophocaena; species Neophocaena asiaeorientalis. The sequence continues at coordinate 9,976,150 of NW_020176571.1, forward strand.
GGATTTAATGCAACCCTCTTGCTTTATAGATACGGAAACTTGAAGCCCAGGGATCTTAAGTGAACTTGTCCAAGGTCATCCAGCAGATTGATGTCAGAGCTAAGACTTGATAGGCCAAGGGGCGTGGACTTGCCTGTTTCTGGGGATTTAATGCCAACCGAGTCTGGATATCCTGCTTGAGGCAGGCAGCAACAAGGAGCCAGAGCAGAGAAAGAAAACAAGGAAAGAGCTCGGAAACTTCCACGCCGGCAGACTGGCTTCAAAGATTCAGTGAAAGTTGAGGCCAGGATTGAAGAAGTAACTCGGGAAGGAAATGGAGCAACAAAACCCACCAGGCAAACCATTTGCTGTCCTGGAGTGAGTGGTTATTAAACAGTGTCCTGGGGAATTGGGGGTGTTCCAAGACTCAGCTCTAAAGGGCCAAATAGCTTTTTCATGTTCTAAAAGCCGCTTGAGCTCTCCGAGAAGAACGGCACAGGTGCTCATCTATTATTGAGCATGTTTAAAAAGGCATTTAGGAAAGAGCACCAAGAGACAGATTGGCAATACAACGTCAGTCCCAGGAGCGCTGTGCTTGCTTACAGAAGGAGCAGAGTTCACGTTCAGCGATATGGGAAGAGCCACCATGGGCAGGTGGCCTGGCGTTCTTGGGAACACCTGTTGGTGTCCCCCCTCCAGCAGGTGCCCGGAAGTGAGTGATGCTGGGGGCGAACGCCAACAAGCGCAGCCCCCCTACTGTCAGTTTGCTCAGATCAGTGAGCCGTGGCCAAGATCTTGCACCTTGTATGTCGTGGGGACCGCATGGTGGGGGAGGGATTTTGTAACACATACGTCTACATACACAGTTTCTAAATAATTAAATAATATATAGCACTAAAAATTATGTGATAAATAGACGAATACAAATAGATAATAGATCAATTAATGGCTTGATAAATATTGAATGATATATTTTCTATCATATTTATATTTTTAATATTTTAATGATACGTATTTATGGCATACCATTCACAGCACATTGTTAAAGGAAAGTGTAGGTTACAAAAATGGGAATGTATACTACTATCCCGATTTTATAAAAATATGCACTTACATTAATAAAACACATTTATAATCTAGAAGAGCATAGAGGAAAAAAGATTGGAATGATAGAAACCAAAATGTACATAGAAATTATCCCTGGGAGGGAGAATTTGAGGTGAATTTTATTTTTTTCTTTATGCTCTTGTCTATTAACTTTTTCTCCGTGAACAGCTACTATACTTTTGGATCAGACATAAATAACAAATATCATTACATAAAAGAGAAGTTTATTACTCAAGATGAAACTAGACAGCGCTCAAAATTCTCATCTGCCCCCTAGGGACTACAAGGTGAACTGCAACAAGCAATCAAAAGGCTGTGTCTGCTCCATTTTTACCTGATTCCTTAATCCTGAACGTACCCATTTCCAAGGTATACATTTTTGTTTTTAAGCAGGGACTGAATCTTTTCTGAACTCATTCCTGTTCTAGGAGTTGCAAACTCCAATGGCTGTAAGAACTAGGTAGATCATTAATAAAAGGGATGGGACACCTGGAGGGTGTGTATTGAATTGAGAGCGTGTATTCCACCCAAAGGAGGCTCTACCCCTCAGCCCCAGCAGAGTGTGAGCCCAAGGTGGCCACTCTTCAGATTTTTTTAGGAATCTACAAATCTGGAGTTTTAAGGTAATCTCTAAATTTGTAAGTGCTAAAGCCAATTTAATCTTAAATACACCACTCTTGGGCCACCTAGAACGTGTCTATGACCCCAAAGCTGCCTGTGTTCTGTGAGTTTTATGACCTTTCCTGAACATCCTCACCAGGTCCTCGTGTAGTGTCACATCGTGACCACAGGGTCAAATGGAGACAACTCAGGAAGTGAAATAATTTCCACAACAGCTGCAAAAGAATGTCATGGTCACTTGGAACAGTAGATGAGGGTATGTGACTTACTAAATGCAGTTCTAATTAAACAAAGAGAGTTAATGCTTTTCGGTTTTTCGGAAAAATCAAGCATAAATAGTGAAATGTTCACAGCCCAATGTGTCAAATTATAAAAATTCATGTCCATATTCTCTAAAACCTAGTAGTAATGGGAAAAATGGAAGATCAGATACTACCCACATTTGCCCTGCCGCTTGGAAGTGGGTCTGTAGTCTTAACACAGTGTCTATGCCAAGTTTAAGCAGAGGACCTATGGGCATCATTTGAAAGGTTTTTACTTTAAGTTGCCAGTTAAATTTCTAACAGCTGTTGGACATACTCCTTAGAAATTTAACTGTCATCTTATTTAAAATAAGAAATTGTAAACAAGCCCTGCTGGGGGCTGGTATTTTAAACGCCCCTTGGGGGGCTGGCATCACGTGGTTGAGAGCCACCAGACCCTATCTTACCACCTTAATGGCACCAGACGCCACTTGAAGTGATGATATTTACTTATTTGTTGATGTGTTTGTTGTCTGACCTCCTCACGAAGACAAAAATTCCTTGAGGGTGGGGGAATTGGTTGGTCTTATTCAATACTGTTTCCCCAACACTTAGAATAGTGTCTGGTACTTAGTAGAGGCTCAGGAGATATTTCCTGAATGAACAGCCCCAGCCAATCAGCCTAATATCCTGGAGTTTCTGTAGCAGTGACTGAAGACCATAGATAATTCACAATCTCCTGGAGTGAGTGATACAGGCCTTCGCTCTTTCTTGCTGGGCTTCTGGCTCTATCCTCAACTTTGTGGAGGGATAAAGATTCAGATTTATTTCAAAGTAAAAGGCTGGAAAATAAAATGAGAACAGAAAACGGTGACAAAGTGGCAGTCTTAAATATCCATTAAACAGATACGTCTTTTCTCCTTGTGAAAGGGAAATGTCTGTGGTCAACTATCTCTGTGTTTTATAGGTCAAAACTCAGATTTCTGGGCCTCATCCCTGGAGCTTTGGCAGCAGGACCTGAGAATATGCATTCCAAATAAATTCCCAGGTGATGCTGATGTTGCTGGTCCAGGGACCACACTTTGAGAATCACTGGTGTAAACTATAAAATGCTATGTGTCGGGCTTCCCGGGTGGCGCAGTGGTTGAGAGTCCGCCTGCTGATGCAGGGGACACGGGTTCGTGCCCCGGTCCGGGAAGATCCCACATGCCACGGAGCGGCTGGGCCTGTGAGCCATGGCCGCTGAGCCTGCGCATCCGGAGCCTGAGCTCCGCAACAGGAGAGGCCACAACAGTGAGAGGCCCGCGTACCGCAAAAAAATAAATAAAAAAAATATAAAAAAATAATAAAATGCTACGTGTCAGTTGCATTTTCTATTTCCCTCCCCACTTCACCATCATCCCCTTTGTAGTCAACCCTGACTAGGACGTGTCTTTTGACATAAACCACCCTCCCTTGTGGGAGGAACTCCTTTAATGCTTGTAGGCCAATCTACCCGCTGCACAATAAGGAAGCCGTAAAGGGGAGACTGGCGCGGTTTGCTACAGTGAAACAAAGGCCAAGGAGATCAAATGACACAAGGACACACCATGAGGTTTCACGAACAGTCACTATCGCCTAATGTGGCTTGGTTGTTATGTAACGGTTACTGAGAACCCACAATGTCCTAAATCTAAGCTGAACATGTTTTTAATTCCCTGATTTGGGGGCAATGAGCCCAGCATGGACTGCTGTGCTGTGTTGGGGACTTTACCATTCTTTTATTATTAATAAGACTCAATTTTTAAAAATCCCTGTGCAAAAAGTTGTTTAAGAATAAAGGAAGAAAGCGGGTTCTTTGCCAGTTTATCATCGGGCACGTCAAGGATTCTATGTGTTGTTTCCTAGTTCCTTCCTTTCAGTGACTAAGGCCAAAATCCAACCTTGTTGTGTACTTGTGTATGCGGTTCATTTTTCTTCACTTTCTTGTTTTCTAGAACCCAATTTCAGTTAAGATTGGTTTAAAATATGTTCAATTATACTTCAAAAACAAACAAACAAACATAGAAAAAGAGATCAGATTTCTGGCTACCAAAGGCAGGGGGTGGGGGGAGGTGGAATTGGATGAAAGTGGTCAAAAGGTATAAACTTCTAGGTATGAGATAAATAAGTATTAGGGCTGTGATGTACCACATGAAAAATATAATTAACACTGCTGTACGATATATATGAAAATTGTTAAGAGAGTCAATCCTACGCGTTCTCGTGACCAGAAAGATATCTTTAAATGTCTGTATCTATACAAGATGATGGATGCTCACTAAACTTACTGTGGTAACCATTTCATGATGTATGGAAGTCAGATCACCTTAAACTCATACAGTGCTGTCAATTATATCTCAATAAAACTGGAAGAAAAAAACATGTTCAAGTAAAGAACAGTAAATATTTGCACAGCACCTGCTACACGCCAGATACTGTGCTAAGAATTTTAAATGAATTATAGCTTATTTGATCCGTATAGCCACAGTTTGAGGTAGGTGCCATCATTCTTTCCGTTGTATAGATAAGGAAAGGGAAACAAAGAAAGTTGAAGCAACATCTATTTACACTGCTTTGGATGAATCACTGTGTTAGGCAGAGGTGAGGAAGATATGATGCCTCTTGGCTTTTAAACTATGCCTCAATGGGTAAGTTCAAGAGTCCAAGGTTAAGGGGAAAGCATAACCCAAGGCATGTAGGCATAAAAGTACAAGAGGTCTGGAGAAGGGGTAGTTGCAATTATGCTGGTGTGTAGGCTAAACGCAGAGAGCAGAAGAGGAAACAGGACGGGAAGGTAGGTCAGTCTTGACTACTGTGATTTGGGAACCGGGGTCTGGAATACACTTTGCCCTCTGGAAGCATTTCTCAAATTTCAGTCATTTGAGTTCCACTGTACCGATTTTTGCCACATCTGTGCACCACCTACACTATTTTTAATTACATATGAAACAACCTTCTTTTAAAAAATGTATTTATTAAAAAATTTCATATCATGACTGTAAATGTAAGACAAGTGTCACTTGTCAAAGATAGAAGATAACTATAAAGATAAACAGATTATTTAAATAAAAAATACTCATCCCTCTTAATTCATGTACCACAGTGAAACCCACAGTCATACTTGGGGAAACACTGAAGAGACAATGATGAATCACAGAAGATCAGTGGTCTTAGCCATTGGATTTTGCTTCTACTTTCTCTTTTATATATTTGTATGTATTCATCTCAATGAACCTTCAGCTAGTTTGATATGAAATGCCCAAACTCCTCTCTCTTAGCTAGTTGAGCTCATAAAATATTTAATTGATTGTGTTTTATGTAAAACAAAGTTAAAATTTCATGTCACTCTCTTGGTAAGATTTGAAGTCTGTTTTGTAGGTCAGCTATTTTAAATTCCTCTTGGTGTTTCGACATTTCTCTGCACCTCCTGCAGGAGTCTGATCAATGGGGCTGCATGGCTGCAGTGTCGCTGCCATGGTGGCTGCATTTTAGAAGACCTTTTAAAGCAGAAGCAAACTACTTGCTAGGAAATCCATCCCGTCTATGTAATCAGGACCTAGACAACTATTTCTGTAGGTAGCTGTGGCCTTTGCTATTGGGAGAAACGTGTTCTGTCCTCACAGTTTGAGGAGATACGTTCTTGTTCTAGCTGAAAAAAAGAGGCAATGTATGCATGTATGTATTTTTAGGGATGTGTGTGTGTGAATGTGTGTTTAATAATAGGTAGTGAAAAGGGATAAGGATGTAGGGATGCAGAAAAGCTTTTCTGCTGTTGTTCCTATCTTTCTTGCCTCTCTCCATTCCTCCTTCCCTTACTTTTTCATTTTATAATCTTCTCAGGAAAATATTACATTGAAAGAGCCAGTCCCAGTTTAAGCCAACTCCCCCCACCTACCTGGTACAGGACCACTTCTGAACACTTTGTTTAAAAACTCTCATGTGGTAGTGCTCACGTATTTCCGTGGTGTGGTCTGTCCTCTGGTCTACAAAACTATCCCCATTGGTAGTGCTACGCTTTGATGCCATTAGCCTAGTTATACCGTTATACTCTGTGTATCAAGGCAAAACATATATTGGACTTAAATGGAGCCAGACGTAAATATCCACACTCAGCTCTGCCATTCCTTAAGTGTATGACTTTGGCAAATCATACAACTTCCCTGAGCCTCAGTATACTTACCTGTGCGATAGGAAGTAAGTTTTCATAGGAATCAGAATTAGGTCATATATGCTAAAAGTCTTCATAAACCACATTCTTAATAAAGGGCTCAATAAATGTCAGATGTGCTAGTGCCAAACCTTCCTAAGATCCCTTGATCTCAGGATAGAGTGTTTTAGAAATTGTACATCTTTCTCAGACCCTTTAGGGAGAATAGATGTTTTTTCACTGTTCTATAAAGAGAATGCTGAGGTGGCTTAAACATCACCAGAAGTTCAACCCAAGAGGTAAGATTCTATTCCTACGCCAGAAAGCTCCCCTCCTTATGGGATGAGCGAAAAAGATGGTACGCATTATTATGAGAATAGCCAAAACTGACGATCTTAGAAGACACCATACACCAAACCTTTAGAGTAGAAAAACGTGAAAGGATATCTACAGAGTTTGGTGTAAACGGGGAATATTTTGCACTTTGAAAATACAGCTGTGGAGAATGGTCCTCTTTCCCTTGGGGTCTATCACTCTCTCCCGGACGTCTACTTGTGCTCTTCCCCTCTTTTATTTGTCTCCTCAAGACCACACTTTCATTCTCCTCATTCCCCTGGCACAGATCTGTTTTAAGTTTAAAGCTTCAGAACACGTAGCTGATGGAGCTGAGACCTGGAATGCCGGGAGAACTGGCAATGGGCAGCCTTTATGTACAGCAGAGAATACCTGGGTCACATCATCACAGAGAGGGAGAAAGTGCAGGGGGGAGAAAGTGCAAGGGTGAGAAAGTGCAAGAGCTTGTCTCTCTCTCAAAATGAACTGAAATGTTCACCAAATTATGGACAGAAATCATTCTGATAGGGAAAATACTAAAATCACACCAAATAATCTTGAGTGCTATGGCTGCTGTGGAATGCTTGTATTCATGTTTTTTTTTTATTAATAGCTTTCATTCTTAAAGGCGGTTTATTTTCTTAATTGGCCAACGCTTCCTTTCAACTCTTTGTACTGGGGGCCGATCAGCAGGGTTAACATGCCACGGTCGGCGCTCCCCTCCCTATGCACACGAATCACCTCACCCTGGTCCCGGCCAGCTCTCGTAAGTAGGTATTGTGGAGAGAGAGGCTGTGCGTGGACTTGTACAAATCTGTCAGCGCTGTAGGAAGAACTCAAAGCAGAAGATCTCCTGGTGATAGGTCAACAGAGGCATGCTTGTAGATGAAGAACATTCAGATATTATAGCTTTAATGTCACACCTCAGACTTCAGGGCAAGTGTATACGCTATTAATGTATGCACGAAGTAGCTTGTTTGGTGGAAAATACACCAAGGTATGAAAAGAGGAGTCCCTGCCACGATGGCCCGGACAGTCCTGAGGCACATCAGCCTGTGGGTATGTGAGTCAGCCGGCCACTGGTGAAAGAAGGGGATCACTCTCCCTTCTTCCTGGGTCACTTGGGGCACAGAGAATGGAAACAGCACTAGAAACGATGTCATACCAAGCATGAGCCCTACTACCTCCCTAGGAACACGGGCCTGAATTTTACAAGCTTCCAACTCTCAAGAAAATGGTCCCAGGATGTTGAAAACTGCAGACACAGACCACATGAACAACCCCATCGTCTGTGTGCTGTAACTGCCAAAGGTAAGAAATATTCTCACCAGCAAAGTTAGAGGATCAGAAGGTCAGAAAGAGAAAAACCCTCTGGGATCCCCAGCAGGCCAGGAATCACAAAGGAGAGCCTTTCACACCCACTGCATGTGTGTCTTCTCCTTGTTACTGAATGAATATAACCCAAGCTTCTTGAATTAAAGGATATCATTTTGAATGTTTAGGGACATAAAACAACAACAAAAAAAGGTGACCAAACCTTGTCACCTCGGACATCAATCCTACACATCAAAGCTGGATTAACAAAAACTCTGAAATTATTCTCATATGAGTACCAGTCTCTACCGAATACACATATGAATGCCTAATCATGGGGGATCAGTTTAAAGAAGTATGATACATCTTTACAATGGAACATGAGGCAGTCATTACGTTTCATGCTTTTGGATAACATTAATAAAATAAGACAATGGTCACAGTATCATAGTGAGAGAAAAAAGAAGACTGCAAACTGTTCATACATTGCGTTTCCAGTTCTATTGTATCACACTGTATTGTGTTAAAACGTACACATATACACACACAGGCACAAAAAAAAGCATCAGTAAGAAACAGAAGAAATGTAAACACTAATTCTTTGTAGGTATGTAAATGGGTGAATTTTATTTTGTCCCCCCAAGTATCTTTAATAAGCACCAATTACCTTTATAATAAGAAAATCATAAATGTTGATTTTTAACCTGTATATTAACATAAGAGTCTTGTAACCTCTACAGCACTATTTCATCTTCAATACCACTACTGGAAAAACATTATAGCCTAGAATTAGAAAGTTCAGAGGACTCAGGAGCCAACCAAAGACAACTGTCATGAAATAAAATCCTCAATAAAATTTAAACAAGGTGGATGAAAGCTATCTTTTGGCTTTGGGGATCCTTTCCTCTATACAGTGTTTCCTTAAGTCAAGATTAAGCCGGCACTTCTGTCTCCAAGCTCCATCCTGCTTTTCTCCCCCATCAGCAGGTATAGGTTTCAAAGCAAAGTCAACCAAGGTTATCTTGTTCTTTTATCCGCTTCATTCAGTGGCTGATGACAGCACATGAAGACAACCAGCCTTTCTGAAATGACATTTCTGAAGTCCTTTCCCCCAGTACAACCTGCTCTGCTCTTCGAATTATTTTATAAATGTGCATGGGGGTAGCAGCTTGACATCGTGCACTGAGTCTACCAGGAGTGGGTGTGGAGGCCTTGGGGGTTAAGGGCACACCTCCCCACCATGGGCTGGCCCCCAGCGGTCTCTTTCCGGGACCCTGGAAAAGGGTGTAGGCAAAGAGCATGGGCCACGGCTCTTGGAGCTGAGGGAACCAAAGAAGGGAACACTCGGATGTGAAAGTCTGTGATAATCACAACTTGGAAAGACAACCCAAAGCATGTAATCCAGAGGCCTTGTCTATAAACCACTGTCACATATACGCAGGGTCTTTACTAACCAAGCAAGATGAAAGAGCCACCCAACTATTAGACCATATCAAATAGTCAGATTTAAAATCACCTGAGGTTATAGAAATTTTACGTGTCACAATAAGCACCCTTCTCCTTGCAATACTTCTTTCCCCAGCAACTAGGAAAACAATAATACTAGTTTGGTGGGGGCAACACTAGGCTCATAGTAGGTGCTCAATCGTTATGTGCACGAAGGAGGGAAGGGAGGGAGGGGAAGGGAAGAAGAACTCTCAAAGCCTGTAGTTCACGCATTGTTGTTTGGGCAGGACTGCACGTTACAGAGTCACGAAGATACACCCAATTTTTAGTTCTTCCAAAGTCAGCCCCTGGTGGGGTTAACAGTTCTGGTACTCAACACTTCTCTCTAGAAAGAAATTCTCCTTATAGCTAATATAAATCCTCTCTGCTTGATCTTAAGCCCACTTACTCTGGTTCTGTCTCGGCAGAGAAAGTGAACAGCTGATCTCAACACTTGGTCCAATAATTCTTCATATATTTAAAGGGAGTAAGTCATCACCTTGCTGCCCCTCCGTGACCTCAGTTCCCACAGCCCTTCTCCATGGATCCTGCTTCTTAGCGCCTTCATCCGGTGATGCATATTAGTATATGCAGTTCAAAGTCAGCACAAGGAGCATGTTGTCAAGTGGTGGTACCGGGAGATGCAGCAAAAACACACCAACACGGGGAGGAGCTTCTGTTTCACTCCTCAGACGCCCTCTGCAAGTCTGGAGAGAGCACGTGGATAGCCCGTGGCCTCTTCCCCCAGGGCGGGAGGTGGAATCCAGTAGGGGCAGGTGTGTTCAGGCAACACCAAGTATTTCCTGGCCTGCTTAGCACTGTCTCGCACTCTGCTGGGCACAGACACCTAGCGGGAAACCAGCCAGATGTGGTTCCTGTGCTCGTGAGCAGACCGTCAGTTCGTCCGTGATGAGAGAGAGAGAGAGAGTGTGTGCGTGTGTGCGCACGCTCTCTGAAGGGATGGACGGGCTGTTTTAGGTCACGGGTCAATGGCTTTCAAGCAGAATCTGCCCCAGTAGCGACCAACCTCTGTCCTACCATCACCCACTTGATCGCTCTGGAATAGATCACTCTGGTCCTCAGGTATCGGTGTCACGGGGCAGCCGCAGCCTGGACTCAGTGCTGCCTCCTGGATACGGGGCTACCGGAAGCATCCCTTAACCGGTTTCGTTCCTCCCAGGCTCCAGATGCTGGTGGGACCTTCTGTTCTATAATGTTGTTGCTTCTGAGGCGGCTCTTGGGAGTCTTCTCTCTACCAGTTTGGTTACCCTTCCTCTCTCTCACTGATCCATACGTTAATTCATATATACGACTATGGACTCAGCACTTCCTACCGACCACTTTCACCTTGAACCCTTCTTCCACTGGTGGATATGGCTGTAATCTCTCAGGATTGCCAGCCTAAGGTGATAACTGGGGTTTGGGGAGCCCAAAGAATGACCCAGACAAACGAAGAATGTTTTAATCTACACAAGGAGGGGTATTTTCTGGTAGGTGGAGGCAGGCAAGAGGGAGTGCGCTTCTAAAATACACCTCTGGCGAGTCTGGGGGAAAGACGAGCGGAGAGGCACACCATATGTATTGTCCTGCAATTCCGACCCAGACAGTCCCTTTAAGGTCTGTTTACCTCTTACAACCTGAAAAATGCATCATCATCATTTCTGGAAGTCAGTACTCAGAACACACCCCACTGCATTTCATTTTTACTATCCCCATTTTAGGAACGATTAAATGGAAGCAGGGAGCAGTGGCAATGAAGCAAATCATGAGAGGCTCTGATAAAGACAGGAGCCTGAATGCTCGTTGGAACCGCTTCTCTGTGCCAGACTATTTTTAATGCAAGCTGATGCATCTGTCCCCCTCTTACAGAGACTCACAAATGAAGCCACTCTGCAAACAAATATTTTTCACCATCCCCTACCCTTTCCAACTCACCATGCTGTGTGTGTGTGTGTGTTCCTCTTTATTTTTTTTTGGACTTTTTTTTTTTTTTGGAGTATAATTGCTTTACAATGTTGTCTTAGTTTCTGCTGTACAACAAAGTGAATCAGCTATATGTATACGTATATCCCCTCCCTCTTGAGCCTCGCTCCCAATGCCCCTGCCCCCATCCCACCCCTCTAGGTCATCACAGAGCACCGAGCTGAGCTCCCTGTGCTATATACAGCAGGTTCCCACTAGCCATCTATTTTACACATGGTAGCGTATATATGTCAATGCTACTCTCTCAATTCGTCCCACCTTCCCCTTCCACTCCTGTGTCCACAAGTCCATTCTCTATGTCTGTGTCTGTGTGTTCCTCTGTAAATGTTCTTCACATTTCTACATACCAGAGATATGTACTTGGCTTTCTGTGAATATAATTCTGATCCAGAGATCTCTTTGCTGTTCTAGCCCCCAGCCTCCATGGCTGCTTAGAGGCTACTAACATACGGTCCCACTAAAGGTTCACAAAAGCATGTACTATTCGTTTAAAAAAAGAGGTTGAGTAAATGTAGAAAATTTGTATACGCTTGGGAGTATTTTCAGAGCAAATACGTAAGACATTGCGAACTATGATCGCTCTGAGGAGGGACCTGGGGAACCAAGGATCATAGGTGATCAGAGGACATTCTTTTTACTGGATATTCTTTTGTATCATTTGACTTTTTACCACGTGCAGCTATTACCTTAAAAAATTACTCGAGGAGGGTGGGGACTACCAATTGGTATTTGTTGAATACTGGCTATGTTTCAGCCACTATTAACTGGTTTTACTATAATATCTCCTTTAGAGTTGGTTACTGTAAAATCCCCTTTAATTTGTATGACAGCCTTATGTAAAGCCCCATTTTACAAAAGGGAAATAGACCCCAGTAATACCAGTCGCTCTGTACACACAGCTGATAAATGGCGATGTGGGAAACTGAACTCGGCTCTCTCCGGTTTCTAAAACCATGCTCAGTCCCACAGACTATCCTGCCATCACTTGAAGTCTTTTGGAAGGAACCAAATTGATAAGACAGTAGCTTTGAGACGACTTTGTAAAAACCTGAAGGAATACTGTGAAATCCTATCACACGATTCACACAGTAAATCTTCCTCTTCCCGAGGCTTCCTGTCGAACACTGTTCGGGCGTGCCTGCCTGGAGATGAGCCCTCCCGAAGGCGCCCTGAGTCCCTTGCTGGTCCTCGGGGTGCTCAGTCCGTAGGGAGATGTACCTGCTCTTACTTGCTTTTCAGTAAACCACTCAGTCTACACGGGAGAGTCTCAGGTAGAAGCGAACGGTCACTACCAGTCACTGCTCTAACCCTCCTGAGCGTACAGATTCTTCATTTATTTAACAATTATCTTTTGAGTGGTCCCTCTGAGCCAAGCGCTCTTCTTAAGTGTTAGAATTACTGAGGTGAACTAGGCCCTTGCGCCCACACAGCATCCGACCTGGTGTGGGAAAGCAAGTGATAAACGAAACAAACAAGCAGACAAATGAGCAAAACGTCAGATAAGTATCTTGAAGCAAATGAAAATAAACCTGACTGGGTGGCTCTACCTCAGCTTGGGTCATCAGGGAAGGCCTTCTGAAGAGATGACATTTACCCCAATGACAAGAATGACGAATATGTCCTGGGAGCTACTGTCCTTACAAACAGAGTCGGGCTCCTTTTGTACGCTCCAGCCCTCACCAACTTCCATGCCATGCTCCGATTTATTTACAGCGTGAATACGTAACCTCAGAAGTTAGAGCTGGAAAGGACCCATCTCACGCCATGGTTCCAGACATGACGGCAGAAAGATCCAGAAAAGTGAAAAGAGCAGGTCACACAGCCAGTTAGGGGCAGCACCAGAGGCCAAAGGCCCCACCTCTTAACCCACGCCTCTTCCACAAATTGAGACCCATTCTCTCCTTATCTCCCCAGTGACCATCTCTTCACTGTAGAATCCTCACCCTGAGGGCCTGCCTCTCTGAAGTCTAAGTCTTCCCTGGACCACTGGGGACCTTCTGGAATGCTATCAGGAGTCCTAAGCATGCAGAAGGGTTCTGGGGGCCAAGGTGACAGCGGAAGAAAAGGTACAACTTCCCACGGTTCGATTTTACCACAACCCAGACATGCCCTAGACCTGCGCCTGGCATCCCCACCCTGCCCGCAAGGGCTTCCAAGTTTGGGAGCTGTGTGGCTCATGAACCTAAGGAACACTGAACATCTCTCTTCAGCAATGCTCCCTGATGTAACCAAGTCAGTATGAAAATGTTCTATTCTAGGATCCCAATCCCCCCAAAAGACTTTATCAAAAGATTACCCACAGAATTTCTTTAAATAACAAGCTCCCTTAGCACACTTAAAGTACGATCTATGCAAACTCAATCTACATAAAGATTTTATCTCCCCCCGCCCCAAAAAACGAGCTCTTGTATCAAGGGCAATAGCATAAACTTGATTCTTCATGACGGATTTTAGACTCTTGTATTATGTAATGGCTCTCGTTCATTCTACGTGTATCTATTGAGCTATGCAACACGGTCCTCCAGGTTGCCATGAGGACACGACAGTATAAAGACACAGCCTCTGTCCTCTGGAAGCATCACACATGCAACTCTAACACAGGCAGATGTGACGAGTACTACAACAGAGGTACGGACCAAGGCTACAGGGGATAAGGGAGCAAAAAATGATATCTTGGCCAAAGATCAGGGATGGAGACTGCAACATTTTAATTGGGCTTCAAAGGATGATTATGATTTGTATAATTGGACCATTCATTCCAGGAAAAGAAAACATCACGACACTCTGTACGGAGAACAAGACATACAAGGGTACATTCTCAGAACAGAGAGGAGTCCAGCGTAGCTTGACGGTGAGATGGGAAATGGTGAGGAAGAGAAGACGGGTGTTGGAAAAGAGACCAGAGCCTTGAATGCATGAATAGATAGAGTTTGGGCCCAATCCACAAACTGCAGAAGCTCTGAGCGGGTTTTGGGCAGAGAAAGAACTAGAATTGTGGCTTGGGAAGCTCCTTCTAGAAGCCACGTCCAGGGCTGATCTGAATGGTTCAACGTGGGCGTCAGGGAGAAGGAGGACCATTTAAAAAATTATCCACATGGTTCCCAGATCATATAGAAATAAGGAATAAATTCAAGAGTTAGAGTAGAGGGAGATCTGTTAAGGAGGCGTGGGATCCAACCCCCAGGAAGGAGGGTCTAGTTTTGGAAAGGGCTGGGGGTCCCGGGCCTCAGATTCCAGCCTAAGGAAGAGAAGGCAGTACACATGATGGGAAGTGGTGTCTCTTTAAGACAGGACGGTCGTGAGAGGGCCCCTCACTTGAGGCAGTAATCACGGGTCTACTGAATTAAAGCCACCCTAGTTGGATGTCTTCCGATCCACGTATGAAGCCTCCGTTTAACTCCTCTTCTGGAGATATACAGAAGCGCCTGTTGTACATGCCGGCCCAGACACTCCTTGAATGATTATGTCTCCACAGCAGCAGTGAAAAGCAGCTTGACTGGGGTAAGGAGTGGAAGCCCAGGGAATAGCCATTTTGGGACAAATGACAACTCAGGGGAGGGGCGGCAGCTTCAATCACGAACCCCGGGCATAATGGCAGGCTTACAGCCAAAAAGCCCTGATATGAGGAACACATGACAGACGTATGAAGCCTCCGTTTTTAATAACTCCTCTTCTGGAGATATACAGAAGCGCCTGTTGTACATGCCGGCCCAGACACTCCTTGAATGATTATGTCTCCACAGCAGCAGTGAAAAGCAGCTTGACTGGGGTAAGGAGTGGAAGCCCAGGGAATAGCCATTTTGGGACAAATGACAACTCAGGGGAGGGGCGGCAGCTTCAATCACGAACCCCGGGCATAATGGCAGGCTTACAGCCAAAAAGCCCTGATATGAGGAACACATGACAGATCGAGGTCTTCGGTTTGAAAGATAAGGCCCTGGGTCCCACCACCTGAGACACACATGCCTGGTTTCACAGGTGGGCATTCTCATAACCACCTGTCCACGGCTCTCTGTGACAAGACGGTGAATTTCACGAAGTTTATCTCTGGCTTCTTTTCCTGGCTACTCTCTTTGGAACTACATCACCTGGTTTCCATCCTAGTAGGAGCCATGCTGACATCCTGAAGTCTGTTCTCAGCCAACTGGCCCACAGCGTCTGCAGAGTCTGTAAATCAATGCTTCCCAACGCAATTCACAGAAGATGATTTCATGGGTAAAGGGTTCTCGTGATAAATCATTTGGGGAAATGCCAGATTAAATAAAATTAAAGATGTTTCTTTGCTGTAAGACACCTCTATTGGCAACAACATGGATGGACCTTGAGGGTGTTATTCTAAGTGAAGTAAGTCAGACAGAGAAAGACAAACACTGCATGATCTCACTTATAAGTGGACTCTAAAACAGAAGAAAAAGAAGGAAACCTAGTTCACAGATACAGAGAACAGACTGGTGGTTCGTCAAAGGGCACAAAGTTCCAGGTGTAAAATAAATAAGTCATGGGAGGGTAATGTACAGCATGCTGACTGCGGTTAATAACACTGTGTTGCATATTGAAAGCTGCTAAGAGAGTAGATTTTAAAAGTTCTCGTCACAACAAAAAAAAAATTTTGGAACTATGTATGGTGACGGATGTTAACTAGACTCTCTGTGGTGATCATTTCATAATATATACAAATATTGAACCATTATACTGTATACTTAAAACTAGTATAACGATGTATGTCAACTATCCCTCAGTAAAAGACACCTCTGAACATTCAAATGCTAATATGTTCTGAGAATCTCCCAGAGTGAGACAGAGTAGACAGCATCTCTCGGTCTTATTTACCTGGAAACCATTTCTCAGCAAAGCGTCTAAAGGCACAAGTGCCCTGCCGAACATTCTCGGGAACACCAGTGATGAAATTACTCTCAGCAACATTTGCATTTAACTAGGAATCAGGTATAATAATAAAAGCCAATACCTAGTAAGTGCTTACTATGTGCCAGGCACCCTTCCAAGTCCTTTACATATATTAATATATTTAATCCTTATAACAACCCTGTGTTATTGGTACTATTATTATTATCCCCATTTTTCAGACGAGGAAGCGGAGGCACAGAGAAGTTAAGAGATTTGCCCAAGGTCCTAGACAGACAATTTAGTGAGTAGAGGAGCTGGGGATTGAACCTAGGCAGTCTGGCGCCCACGTAAATTAACGCCTAATGGTAGAATTTCAGACACTGTGGTCAGCTGGCAGTGGGAGAGATCCTGAGAAGAGCCTTGCATGGCAAGCCTCCAGTCACAGGAAATCCAGACTTGTGTGCTCATAAATTAGGCTTCACAGGCCTCCCCAGGATACCGTGTAGGACACGACTTCTGAATTACCCCATGATTCGGTTTCTCCACCTAACTGTGTTATATGTTGCATGCACACTCTTCCATTAAAACAAAGTCACGCTGCAGACAGCACCACTACCAATAAAACAGAAATCCATAGGGACAATCATCTCTTGATTCACCAAAGTAGCAAGAAAATGAAGATGCAAGCTTGAGAAATGGCCTCCCCTGTGTTATTAAAGTATTGATCTCTTGCTCTCCAGCTCAGAAAGCAAAACCGAGGTGCCATTTTCCTCCAATGTGTTGCAGACTTTCCGATCCCCACCCCCTCTACTTAGTATGAGAATTGCCAAAGACATGTCCTACCCTCTCCCACTTCCTCTCCTTGTTCAGAAGTATGATCACCAGTTTCGGGTGCATCTGGTAGCCGTCTTCACTGAAGGACAGATTTCTCCCTTCAAAAGTCACATTGATCAGATACCTGGAAAGATAAAATACAGAGAAGGTTGAAAGTACGAAGAAGGTACGCTAGAACAAGATGGTTAGGAAGACGGAGAGAATGGGCTGGAGGCAGACACGTAGATAGCGGTACAAATACCACATAAAGCTTGTACCCCTCGGGCTCCCATCTGATGATCCAGTACCGTCATCCAAGTTTTCACATAATAGAAATGATAAGAAAAGACAGAAATTTGAAACAAGGGCAGCGGGTTTGACTTCAGTCTGCAGCCATGACTGAGCACTTATTTAGCCTTTTGAACATCAGTTTTTTCACGATCTGCCAAAAATGGGGTAATAAAGAACCCGCTCTATTAGGTTTGTAAGGCTTAAATTAGATAGCTCACCACGGGGCCTGGTGCAGAGTAAACTCTCATTAAGTGTTAACGATTAGTATTCAAAAAAGGAGCTGGAGGGCTTCCCTGGTGGCGCAGTGGTTGGGAGTCCGCCTGCCGATGCAGGGGACGCATGTTCGTGCCCCGGTCCGGGGGGATCCCACATGCCGCGGAGCGGCTGGGCCCGTGAGCCATGGCCGCTGAGCCTGAGCGTCCGGAGCCTGCGTGTCCGGAGCCTGTGCTCCGCAACGGGAGAGGCCACAACAGTGAGAGGCCCGCATACCTCAAAAAAACCAAAACAAACAAACAAACAAAAAAAAACCAAACAACAAAAAAAAAAGGAGCTGGATTAAAGGGCAGAGGTGGTAGAGACGACACAGTGAGCGTGGGCCAACACAACTTCCTGCTCAGAGAGCCTGGAGTTTAGGGTCTCTCCGCCTCCCAGAGATATGCCTACACTTTTGAACTCTTGCGATGTGCCTGCCCAGCCCATACTTCTAAGGGTTGCAAGATAAGTCCAGCAGTCAGGGATCTGGTTCCACGAGATGCATCTGGAAACCAGGGCTATTGCACTTTGTAGAGTGAACAGAAAATAGCAGGGGCGGGAGGTGGTGATGGGGGAGGAGGGAGAGACATTTCACAGAATGTTCTAGGTTCAGGCACTTAAACTAGCAGAAACTCTAATAATTAGAGTCAGACCAGTGGAGTTGTCCCCCTCTCCAACACCTGTGCCCCGCCCGCTCAGCCCATCCCCCTGCTGGCTGCTCCGACCTGATGAAGTTCCCGCACTGGGAATTCCCACAGGCGTGCCCATTCCAACAGCATTAGCGCGACTGTGCTGATGGTAATTTAGGTCCCTTTACCATCACGGCTCAAGGAATCCATAATGATTCGCTCTGTGCTCACATGACCTGCTACTCTGGAGCCTGGCACCTGGTGCTGCTGTGAGATGTGTCTCTGCTAAGAAGCAAAACGGGAATCTTGTGATTGTCCTGAGCATTCCAAAGGGCTTCAAACCTTTGACCAACAACGGTGTCCTACTACACCTGAAGGGCAGAAGAAGAACGTGCAGGAGGTAGCTTAAAGGCTCCTCTTTGAAGTCTTTCCATTCAACGGAACTGTGAGCCTCTTCTTTGATTCTTCCGGATAACATTAGGTGAAGCAACAAGGTTGCTAGGATGCCATGTCCTTCAGGCACTTCTAGAGATGACTAGGCATTGTGAACCAAATCCTCATGGACCACTTCTCACTTCTAGAGCCGCCTGGGATTTTTCAACCTGTCATTCCGGGGCGAGTGCAATCAAGAATACGGACCTCAAAAGAGTAGAGATTCCTAGAATCTCAGAATCGGAAGAGACCTTCACAATCAACTAGCCACTTACTTCTTGTAGTTTATGCTTCCCTTCTACATAATAAATCCAGCCCTCTCAGCTCTTCTTGAATACTTCCACTGATGGGGAGCTTATCACTGTACACCCTACCCTCAAGGCAGCCATCTCACTGCTGGGCAGCTCTTTTTTACCTAAAGCTGAAATCTGCTCCCCTACCACTCCTAGGTCCCTGTCTCCGCCTCAGATATTATACAGTCTTAGCCTAATGCTTCTTCCACATGGGAGCCCTTCAAGTATTTGAAGATATTTATCGTGTATCCCTTACAAAATAAACTTTAGTCTTTGAAGAAACCATAAGCTCAATTAGTTCTATAATTTTAACTTGATAGATCAGGGAACTGAAGCACAGAGAGGTCAAATTATGTGCCCAATGTTCTCCAGCTAATTGGGAGCAGAAATAACATTTTAAGCGCCATTCTCGATCCCATGCCCTCTCTAGCACCCCACCCTGATTCTCGTATGCCACAGCAACTTTAATATCCCTGGTTCCTTCATGTGGTCCTGCTATGCTACGGCTTCAGCTCCCTCCCTCTATCCCCTTGGCCACACTCTCTGGACACCTGCAGTCGGTAAAAGTGTAGCATCCCTGATTCCGCTCAAGCCTCCACCTGGCGTCTTCGCCATCCCCTCTGCTGTTCCTCCTCTCAGCTCGGTGCTGCCTGCTCCAGCCCGTCACTGCTGAGAAGGTGATACTCAGGTCTCCTGCAGTTAACAACAACTTCAACACTGCAACCGAAGCCCCATATGATTCACTTCAGGGAGTGTAATTACAAAAGCACAAGACACAATATTTTAAACTAACAGACCAGAATTTAAGCACCCAACATAACCAACTTGAAAAATATGTTCTTACGACAACAATATGGTGCGGCTTAGAGTAATTTCTGGAAGTGCAGAGAAGGTGTACAAAACATGTAAAAAAAATTAGTCCTGCCTCTTTTTTGGAAGAATGCAAGAGAGGAGGGGGAGACGGAGAAGGAAGAAAGGGAGGGAGGGAGGGAAGGAAGGAAATGGAAAGAGAGAGAGAAAGAAGTAGGAAGGGAGGGAGGGAGAGAGGGAAAGAGGGAGAGAAGGAGGGAGGGAAATAAATTATCTGGTTTAAGCACCCTCCTTTTCACCAGACAAGGCTCTGAATAATTCTGACTTTATCTAAAGTGCCATTAAGAATATTTCAAAGAAAGTGTCCATTTCAGAAGGCAATTATAAAAGAGGAGTTCCAAAAATCATGTAAGTAATAAGCAGCACGCATGGAATAAGTATACAGCCTCTCAAGATGACTTCTTTGAAAGGGGACAGCACTGAATTAAGTGGGTAAGTTGAGAAATTCAAACTCCGAGAAAATAAGCCACGTTCACGGGTAACTGCTCTGTAGTTAATTTCTCTAATTGTCCCTGCTCCCGCGCCTTTTGATTTCCCTTATACATTTCTCTCTCTCTGGAACGTTCACCCTCTTTCAGTTGGACATGTTCATTTTATTCTATGCTGACATTTCTCATATATTGTACTTATCACAAATAGTACTAAAATGTTACGATGATACACAAAACGCTCTTCTCCGAAGTATCCTTTAATCATTCATATCCTTCAGCAGTGTATAGAGTGACCATTCACATTGTGTTTTTCTGAGTAATTCCCTGAGACGTGCCAACATTTAGCTATTAGTGAGGAGCTTGCAAATATATACTCGCCTTGAGCAAGGATGCCCTTTGAATAGCAGAAAAGACCAATCCATTCATTGGTAATGAAAAGTGTGAACAAATAATCGGGAGTGTGGTCACTTTTAGACATGTGACCTTGGCCTTGAACCTGACTTTTTCCTCTTTAAAATGGAAACACTATTTTTTACCTCCAGCTTATCAGGTTGTGATGATTACATGAAACGGGGTAGAAAAATGATATAAACTATGACACAAATATAAGGTTATATAGAATAAAAAATAGATATTAGCCTGATTTGAGTATCTAAAGGCGAGGAACTTGCCTCATTTTTGACCTCAGTGAGTAAAAGTGGGATGATTACATTTAATAAGACCAAATGGTCCATGGAACACATGGGAGGAATGGAAATTGTATCTCACATATGGAGGATAAACTAGGTCAAATGGTCATATTAATTTAATTTCCATAAGATCTGAAAATATCCAACTACCTTTGAATCTGGCTGTACTTTGTCAATTTTGAATATTAATTAAATTAAAACCTCAAAACTTCCATGTATAAATTCTCAGTAAAGGATTAAACTACAAGATTAAGAGATGCCACGGCAATTCTGTTTTTCTCTAAAAATGTCATCCTCAAGTATGTAATCAGAAAACCTAGCTTCAAGTGGCAGCCATATTCAGAAGCTCTGTCCATAAAACTCTAGTCCCCTGGGAGGCCCATCAAGGTTTGGTACATAAAAATATTGCTTGATTTGTCCCTGGGATGCAGCAACCTGATGGCTTGCCTCATAAAGTTCTAACATTACACAGATCTCAGGTTGCCGGAACTAGAAGAAAACTTAGGAACTATCCACTGAGAACTCTCATTTTAGAAAGGAGGAAACGGGTCCCAAGACGCTACCTGACTTTCGCAGGTGACTTGCCTGTTCAGGACTGCAGTTCAGGTCTTCCGATTTCAAGTTCAGTGTTCTTTTCCTTACATCACCAAGTAAAGTGAAATCAGTGTCGCTGAGCCCCAGATGTGCCCCTTAGCATTCTCACATCACGTGCCATGCCCTGGTCTATGCAGACCCCTCATACAGACCGCAGAAAATAAAACCCATCTCATTTCCTGCCTGACGCTGGCTTGCGGAGAGTCTCAGAAAAGAACCCTGATGGGCTCAGAGCCAATACATTTGCTGCGTGTGGCCAGAGTCATCCTCCACTGGGTTTAATGGGGTCAAGCTGAGGTAAAAAGCCCTTGTGCCTCTTTGACTTTGACCATGCCACTCAGAGCTCATTTGCTGCAATGATTTAGCAGTACGCCCAGTGTGGGAGGTGTCGGAAGAGCTCTGCCAGAATTTTCCCAGCAAACCAAGAGCCTTGGCACCACAGTACTTATTGTGCCCTCCATATTTTCACAAGGCACTAGATTCTTTTTATGAATGTCTTTTAATGTGGTAATAAGAGAGACAAGTCTCTCCTCTCAGGCGATCCTTTCAATTTTCAGATAAGCAGATGAAGTCCAGAGGGTTCTGTGGCTTTACCAAGATCAGATGACAGGGCTGAAATGAGGATCCAGGTGTCCTCAGCCCCCAGACCAGTGATCTTTCCACACAACACCATGCCTCAAAAATGGTGGGGCTTCCCTGGTGGCGCAGTGGTTGAGAGTCCGCCTGACGATGCAGGGGACACGGGTTCGTGCCCCGGTCCGGGAAGATCCCACATGCCGCGGAACGGCTAGGCCTGTGAGCCATGGCCGCTGAGCCATGGCCGCTAAGCCTGCGCGTCCGGAGCCTGTGCTCCGCAACGGGAGAGGCCACAACAGTGAGAGGCCCACGTACCGGAAAAAAAAAAAAAAAATGGTGGAGTTTTTCATAGCTCTCAATTTCCATTCTACATTCTCAATTTCCATTTTCCAATTTCCATTCCATTGGAGAACTGGAAATTCTCCAATTTCCATTTGTTATTCAGAGGAAAATAATAAAGGAGGAAACACAGCTCCAGGGAGGAGAACTGAATTCTTGCCCCCTTTGTGTACAATTTCCTAGCTCTGAAAATCTGTAACTCTGTCACTGTGTCTTTGGTGTGTCACTTACCGTTTAAAGCCTGCAGCTCCCTCATCTATAAAATAGACTCGTTCAGACCATCTCACTTGCCTGATGCGGGAAGCACAGGGCTCCTTCGAGATGCTCTCTATCTCTACGTCTCATCTGATTAATGCTGTGGCTATTATATTGCTAAACTCTATCATCTAAATGACAAAACCACAGATCTTTCAAAAAGCTTTTCTCTGGTCTCTTTTTAACAATTACTATTTCATATGCATGTTTTCACTTGAAATAGTAGGAACAATTTCCCATGGGATTAGAAATAGTGGACTTAAAAACATTTAAAAGCTACTTAGTTAGAGACCAGTATTGGGGGAAGAAAGCAAAATATTTAAAAATTAGATGTTCCTTGTGATGGTTTGGTAGAGACTAAATAGAAATTCAAAATAATTAAAATGAACCCAAATGACCAACCCAGTACAATGTGGTCAACACGGCAGGCCACGGCCTGGGAACAATTCTCTCCTGTACTTACCGATACCTTCTTCTGGGATCAAACCCAGAAGAAAGATCTCATTAGTGAGATATCCTGCACTCAAATGAATGACTTAGACAATGCCCCTAAATGCTGGTAGGAAGAAAATAAGGAGAAACAGGAAAAAATAAGTTAATCGAAGAAGAAAGGAATGCAGTATGTACCGCGCACACACTCCATCACCAGCACCTGCAGGAACAGCAGCAGGCAGGGTACGTGGACCTGGGCTCCCTGGTGGCGCAGTGGTTGGGAGTCCGCCTGCCGATGCGGGGGACGCGGGTTCGTGCCCCGGTCCGGGAAGATCCCACATGCCGCGGAGTGGCTGGGCCCGTGAGCCATGGCGGCTGAGCCTGCGCGCCCGGAGCCTGTGCTCCGCGGCGGGAGGGGCCATGGCAGGGAGAGGCCCGCGTACCGCGGAAAAAAAAAAAAAAAAAAAAAAAAGAGTAAGGACCCTGCAGTCAGACCACTTCTGTTCAGATCCTAGATCCACCAGTTTCTAGGTTACGTGACAATGTTTTTAAGGCACACGCATTAGTTTATTCCGGCCAACAATGGTTTTCTTTTTGAGGAAAGGGATTTGAAGAAGCTTTAAAGGTTTCCTTTGGCACATAGGCATATATTTTCATATATAAAAATACTAAACCATGTTGTTGAACAAAATTAGAAATACCAGTTTCCTAAGCTGTCAAGTGTAGGCCTTTTCTCTTATTTTGCAAAATGAAACTTAGTAGAGAACGTCAGGAAAAACTAATTTGAAAAGTAGATTGTAACATTAATTTATAATTACTTGAGGCAACTTAAAAATAGTTTGTCTTCCAGTGGATTAAACATTTTCTCTGAAGCGGTATTTATGCCATTCATTTATTTTACAAACCATTCCTTACAAATCATAAAAGCTTCAAGTTTGGGCCAGTCCATATCTCAGTTATTTAAATTCTAAATTCATAGTGTTAAAATAATGAGATATTAAAATATCTTGAAGACTCTCTGATATAAATGTTTTCTACATCTTTATTGGAGTATAATTGCCTTACAATGGTGTGTTAGTTTCTGCTTTATAACGAAGTGAGTCAGTTATACATGTACATATGTCCCCATATCGCTTCCCTCTTGCATCTCCCGCCCTCCCTCCCTCCCTATCCCACCCCTCTAGGTGGTCACAAAGCACCTGATATAAATTTAATATACTTCCTCTCTCCTACTGGTGGTGAGGATTGGCCCCTTAGCAATCTGGCTGAGGGGTAAACGGTGATGTGTCAACTCACCAACTATTACAGTGAGAGAGTCTTCTCTGGCCCCTAGGCCTGACAATGAAATATTTCTGAGAGCTATTACCTGACTTCTGTTTCATGACTGAATGCCATGAATTAGATTTATCTGACATGAAAGAAAACAGAGAGCATTGTTGAGAGTCACCTGACAATCTCTGCTCAGATATAAGAAGGTAGAGAATATTTCATCTTCCTCCAGAAAGATGTTAAGTCAGTGAGCTCCGAGGGGCTCTGCCACCAGCTGCGATGGCCTCCTGTCTACTCTTTCATCCTCGTTTCTGTACCCTTCCACCAAGCGGGGTCAATGTGGCAGGCCATGGCCAGTGACAATTCTCCTCTGCATCGTTCCATCTGGGATCAAGCCCAGGAGCTTGTCCTCATTAGTAAGATACCCTACACTCGAATGAATGAGAAGGCCTGGACGATGCCTCAAAATGCTTAATGAGGAGTTGGCAGAAAGAAAATAAAAGGGAGAAACAGTACACCTGAAACTAACACAATGCTGTAAATCAACTATACTTCAATAAAAAAAATAGTGAAGATGGAAAAAAAAGGGAGAAACAATATATTACGTGAAGATTAAAGGAATGTAGTATGTATTAAACACACACACACACACACACACACACAACAGTACCACCAAAATGCAGTGCAGCGTGGTGTGGAAAAGCAAGAACACTGCGGTCAGATGAGCTCTGCTCAAGTCCTTGCTCAG
This sequence comes from Neophocaena asiaeorientalis asiaeorientalis, assembly GCF_003031525.2. Taxonomy (NCBI): domain Eukaryota; kingdom Metazoa; phylum Chordata; class Mammalia; order Artiodactyla; family Phocoenidae; genus Neophocaena; species Neophocaena asiaeorientalis. Next base: position 10,001,140 of record NW_020176571.1, read on the forward strand.
CCAGTTCTGAAGTTGTGTGACCTCACGAGTTATTTAACCTTTCTTTGCCTCGGTTTCTTCACTATAAAGATATGAATAATAATAGCACTTACAGGACTGCTGTGAGGATGCATAAAGGACTTAGAGCTATACTACTGCATCTGTACATAATGAGCCTTAGGTTTGAGCTGCTGCTGTTGTTATTATGATGGTTGCCTTTTAAAAGAATACTGCCTGGATATCAGAGAATGTTAGAGTTAGTAGAGACTCCCGGATCACAGTCTGAGCTTCCATATTTAAAGAAAGGCCTGGGAAGATGCCGCTCTTCGGCAGGGTAAGTTCGGAGTCCAGGTCTCCCAATTTCTGGATCTCTTCTTTTCCATAAAAGCACATTTCCTCCCATTCCCACAGTATCCGAACTGCTAGGGCTTCGGGACATTTGTTTTGTCTCCTATGGTTGGTTCCCCCGTGAGGTATTCTGCAGTAGGGAATCACTTAACCGTACTACTTCCATGTATAGTTCACTTCCTGAGGAAGGCCAAAGGTGAGCTCACAGTTCCATAACTTTAGTCTAGAATGAATGACTCCTCCAAATGACCTCCATTCTGACCTCCTGGAAGCCTGACTGGAACACTGTGCAATCTCTTTAGAATTCCTTTGGAGGGGGCACGCTCCTGCTGGTGGGTTCCTTAGGGAACTGGCGATGCCAATACATCAAAAGTGCTGGACACCAGAGCTGTTTCTCCCTTAGGGAACTGTGCACAGGACTCAAGATGGGGAGGGAATTCCTCCCGGTGCTCGTGCCCACAGCCCTGCGTCACCTCTGCTACGGGCCACACAGGCGAGAGTGCGACGGGAAACCCAGGGTTATCGGAGGCAGTTCGCAAGGCGACACTCCCAGTGGGAGGGAATCTAGTAACTCTTCTGGGTAATGTTATCATCACTGGATTTTTTTTTTTTTCATTTTAAGTTCACGCTTTCATGTTGCATGTAAGTTAAAATCACTTCCTTTTTCAAAAGCACGGAATAAAACCCCTCTTCTCTTCCCTAGATTACGTGCGCAGTATACTGGGGTATAGCCCAGTGTGGGCTACCAAAACCAAGCAGGTGGGACCTTCCGAGAGAACATGCCAAGACAGGTCAAAGGCTAGCTGATCGCCGAGTGCACCATTTCTCCTTTATGCCCACTGATAGCGTGCGGGTGAAGGCTTGCCTGTCTGGTATCCATTTGAGCTCAAGAGCTGGCAGCCCTGCTCAGGGGCTATAGGTCAAAAGCAGCCGAACAGTGACTGGCACAGACTTCTCTAGGACATTCAACCCTGACGACCAGAAGCCTTTTCCTTCTTGTGAATGTTCAGACTTTACTGAAAGAAACCCTGCTCATATACGCCCTTGGTCAAGAATCCAAAGTGACCTGGGCATGACATCAAGGGAAAAGAATAAGGAGGCTTTTCTCTTCCTTTTGGCCTTTCTCCAGTTCCTCCATTTGTTCTTCCATAGGAGCCCATCTCTACCCTCTCCTCTACCTGAGGTGGCCAACAAAATGAACACACTGGCAATATCTCCATGCACATAGCACCTGCCCACTCTGTAGCTACGAAATGCTTAACTTCACAACTGTCCCCAGCAGCTCTACTGAAGGGTGGCAGAAGAGTTAAACAAAGGAATTAGTGAGATGGCTTCAGTTACAGGGGCTGGGAGTGAAGGTTATGAGGAACTGTCGTCCGTGGAAAAAGGGGGTTATGATTCAGTCTTCCAGTCTAACGGAAAGACCTTCAGGTAGAGATCTCTAGAAGCAATTACATTAAACGGGAGGAAAAGAGGATCAAAAGAAGGAAGATACCAGGGGCAGGGGACGGTTTCCAACAGACAGGATGCCTGGGTGTAGATGATGTCGTTCGGGGAGATGGGCGTCTCATAATGATCTCATGCTATGGATGCAAGACAGAGGGTGATGGGGGCTGTTGACTCATTCCAGCACACATCTCCGTCTTCAGAAGATGCAGTCACGAACCACCTGCCACAAGGATAATGCCCTTTCACATAGCAAGTAGAATGACTTATTGAGTCTAGGGTCCAAGGGAAGACCAGGGGAATGAAACGTACATGCGGCCCAGATGCACTGTGGAACATAATATGCGCGTGAAGGAAGTGAACTGTCGGGAAAGTTAGTTAGCGACACGGGGTTTGCTGATGTGGTTCCTGCAGCAGTCTGCAGAAGAGCTTTCTGGGGCTTCGGTTCAGTGAGAGGACCCACTCCTTAAAGTCTGCTTGGGTTTGAAGGTGCAGGAAATGTACATATATCCGTCAATAGTAAAAGGGATATCAGTGAGATGAAATGTATAATATACCTTATCAAGAAGAAGACGCCAAGATGGAAACTACAATGCGAAAGTGCTGATCAAAGGTTATCAACCAAACACAGCCTATGTTTCTAGAGTTTCTGTAAGTGCTGCTCTAAATCACAGTACTTTATAGCATGGTTTCTAGACCACGTTAGAGGGTCCAGGGGAAGATCAAACTTGTTTATTTCTTTAACTAATTTTAGTCAGTTACTTGGTTAAAGACACCCATTGATCTGTTCCAATATTCTAACATGGCTTGACCCTTAAGTCAGAATTTGAAGCAAGGTGGGGGCAAGAATTTATTCAAACCTAACTCCCTTTCTCTCTTTCCTGGTCCTTAAGAGGACAGCACCATGGACCCCAACTGTGTCTTCACAAGGAAGCTGAAAGAAACATGTAATCATCTCTCCCTGCTGTACGGTGCGGGGGCTAGAACTCTGCTGTTCCTTCTTTTCAGGGGATCCTAGCTCTTTCTCTCCCTCTGTAGGTTGATGTTTCCATGGAAACATGCTCTTTAATGCTTCTGAAATTACCATGCATTTATACCATTAACTCTTTGTTGGCCAGGGGAGGTCACAGAGATTTATTTTCCAACTTCTGCAAAGTAATTCCATTTTCTACCTCTTTTTACTGCAAACTTAAAAAAAAAAAAAAAAGTAATTCACACTTGATGCCCCGATGTCCTCACCAGCCCTCACTCCTTAACTCTTGCAGTCTTGGTTGTTGCCTCTATCGTTCTATGGAAACTGTCCTTAGGAGGTCATGAATAATCAAAGCAAAGTCAACGAAACCAAATCAGTAGCTTTGTTTCATCATCCTCCTCCTTGACATTAGACAGCTTCTAACAGTGATACTCCCACATTTTCAGTAACTCTCCTTTCCTTTGCTTATTTTTTGATTAAAGTAGGATAATTTCTTGGTTCTCCCTATATCTCCCAGACCAGTTCTCTCTTCTGTCCATTTTTGCTTGGAAATCCCTAATCTGGGGCACCCCAAGACTCACGTTTTCACTCCTGCTCTCTCCCTCTGAGACTCATTTGTAGCGAAGTATCAACCATCACCTCCGCACCAAGGCCTTCGAAATCCCCATCGGAGGTCCCATCTCTTTCTTGACCTTCAGTGTGATATTTCTGAGGGGACCGTTCTACCTGAATGTTCTGATACCAGTTCAAACGTAACATGGCCAAGGCCAGGCCAGGCTCCCCTGTCTTCTGGCAGTGAGACCACCACTCTCAGGGTTGAACATTCTGCCACACCTCTGGCTTCTCCCTCTCTGTTATGCTTTCATCTTTACAACATGAAGGTAAAGGAGAAGAGGCTGGCTGCCCTTATGAGCTGCTTTCTCAGAACCAGGCAAATCAGGTAAATCGTCAGCCGGAGTTAAGCATTATGTATAAAATAAGCTGAGGGATACTTTTTTCTCCCTCTTTTCAGAATTTTGTCTCCCCAAGCTAAATGAATCTCATGGCTTTCTAGCCTATAAGTAAAATTGCTTAGAAGCCATAGTTCTGCTCTGGTCACTCAGTTAAAAAAACAACAAAACAAACAAAACCCTCTAGCAAATGCTACCATGTTTTGAGCACATCCTAAGCTCTGTTCTGTGTGTTTTGCATTATTTGATATTGTCACAGCAGTGCTATACAATGATAGATCACGTTATAATGAAAGCCCAAGGTTGGTGACACTGGGAGTTGATCCCATTCGATTCTGAGTGGCTCTAAAACCCAGGTTCCTCCCACTAAGGATAATGTTGTCAAGAGAAGCAATGGTCAGGAGAGAGGAAAACAAAAGAGTCCCAAACTTCTAACATGGTAGAACCAAAATCTAAACCCAGTTCTGAATGGCTCCAAAGCCTGGGCTCTTAATCACTATTTATACCACCAAGCACCAGTCCATCAGCTGCTTTTAATTGTCCCTCATGCCAGCATCATAAGGGAAATCTTTAGGCAAGGGGGCGACAGACGTGGAAAGACTGGAGGCGCGTTGCTGGTCAGGCGATACGTTCATAGAATAACAAGAGAACTCCAGGTCTCTAGGGGCTGTCAATCTGTCATATTTCATAAGCACTAATCCAAAAAAAAAAGTGCAGAAATGGAATTAATTCGCCTTATAAGAAAACAGGAGACAAACCACAAAGCAGTAGCTTGACTGAACTTATAGAGGAATTAATTCTCAGATCACACTCTGGGAGGAAGTCAGTTATGAAAGCCTAGGACTGCATTCTTGGAGCTCTTGTTAGGGGCAGACAACAAGAGCTAGAATATTTATTTGGCTCGGATAAGATGGGGAAAAATTTTATCCTGCTTTGGCACAGAATATCTAAGTTCTCTCTGGACTTAAAAAATACAATATTGAAGTATTGCTTTGGAGCTACAATCAACTCTCAGTGATCCTCCATGAGGGAGGCAGAACCATACTTATGATCTGGACAGTCAAATACAACTATTACTCTTGGTACTAATTCCGTTCCATCTCATCGTGGGTTTAAGCTGCAGGACACGCCCCTCCTTTGGAAATGCTTCTAGTCTAGGTCTCATCACGCTGCATTGTCTTGGTTCTTCTCCTTCACCTGTGATTGTTCCTTCTTTCCCTTCTTTGCTGGCTGCTTTTATTCCTCTTTTCCCCTATTTGAGGTTTTGTAGGAAATTCACTACAGGGTCTCTGTTCATTTCAGCCATTCTCAGGGCACCAACTCTTCCTCTGAGTCCCAATTCTATGCCTGCATCCTAACATCTTTTTCACGCCCCACTTTCACCCCTCGATGGCCATGCCTGCTCGGATTTCCCCGTTACAAACTCTTAGTGTTGGCAATGGATTTGCTTTATCTTTCTCCTCAAACGAGCTGATTTTCTAATTCCCCTCTCTGACTGAGTTGATGTTCACCGAGCCTTTGGGATGGAGCCTGGCACACACAGGCACTCAGAGAACATTAACTGGCCTCATTCCTTTGGTCTTGAAACCTCCCAGGAGTCTCTGCCATCTTCCTTTTCCTAGTTTCCCACGACCAACGAGCCCCCCAGACAGTCCTGTTTTTAAAAAAATACTTCTTGCATCTGTCCCTTCCCTTCGAGTCCCATGACTTTCATCCTAGACGAGACGTTTATCACTTGATACCCAGACACCTACAGCAGCCCTCTCCTGGGTCATCTTCTCCCCAACATCAATCACACACACCTTCCAAATACCACCTGCACTTCATCTTACAACAAGACTTCTTAGGGTTATGTCACTGCTAACTCAGAAATCTCCAATGGCTCCCCACTACCTAGAGGAAAATTCTGCCCATGGTCAAGGTACTCTCCATCCAGGCCCCATCTATCTGTTCTCTATATGAACTCTTGCTAAAGCCAAGTGGCTTCTTCACTGTCCCCTGAGCATTACCTGCATTTTCCTGTCTCCCTTCTATTTTCTCTCAATTGAGTACAACACAAATCTCACTCATGCTTGTCGTCTCAGATCCAATTTTACCCTCTCCCTATACTTTCCTGACCATGCCCGGCCCCTCTCTGCTCCTGCCCTTTCTAGCCTCCAGTCCACATTTTCAGCATTTGATTTATTGTTGACCTGATGTCTTGCTCCTTTTTGTTACTCAACGTTTTATGCGTGTGGATCTTGTCTTCCATGATAGACAATACACTGTTGGAAGGTCAGTATCAAATCTTGCCCTTCTATTATCCTTTGCAGAATCCAAATTAGTGCCTTGCTTGTGGTACATATTCAATAAATACTTACTGATTTGTTTTTGAACTTCTAGAAGACTAGTCTTGAAGGCTTCTCCTCTGCTTTCTCACTTCCCACCCCTCACACCCACCTTTCTATGTCAAACCTCTCTCTCTCTCTCTCTCTCTCTCTCTCTCTCACACACACACACACACACACACACACACAGGGCTGGAAATGTGCATTGGTATCAGCATTGAGTATTGATTCCCTATAGAAAGTGACTCCTCCAATAATTGATTTAAAAAAGAATAACTTCTAAAGAATATACACCTACAATCTTTTTTTTCTAAAAACAATGAGACAAAAAGTGGGGCTGATTTCATTTCTGCACAAGCTCTTTTTAAACTTCTCCCCTTTGGATGTTCTTCCCGTTACATTGTCCATAAAACATATACCTGCCCATGAGAATCACCTAACTTACTCAAATCATATTCCATAAGAAAGAAAAAGAAATAAAATTTCTTGATAACAGGGTTGCTGACAGTGATTTTTTCTTTGAAAAATAAAAGCACTGGGGGGATCTGAAATATATGTAAAAAATCATACTGGGGTGTTCTCTACCAATGTAAACTCACTTTGGTAGTTTAGGAACGGAGAAAAACAGAACTCATTTTGTTTATAACATTGAAGTGAGAGGGTCTTTAAAAAAACAAAAACCAGAAAAGCAAAAGAATTTACTTGTTATTTGTTTTCTAGTATTTTTCAGTTTTAAAATTAAATTAAAAACTTAAAATGTCCTCAGTGGGGGAGGGAGATAACTTCCCCCCAATGTTCATGTGGTTTAGGCACACATAAAACCCCTCCCTCACCCCTTCCCTCTCCCCAGCTCCCCACACCCCCACAGCAAGAGCAGAAGAGAAAGAGAAGCCACCTAAGTGTCCATCGACAGAGGAATGGATAAAGAAAATGTGGCACATGTATACAATGGAATATTACTCAGCCATAAAAAGGAATGAAATTGAGTTATTTGTAGTGAGGTGGATGGATTAGAGTCTGTCATACAGAGTGAAGTAAGTCAGCAAGAGAAAAAATACTGTATGCTGACACATATCTATGGAACCAAAAAAAAAAGAAAAACATGGTTATGAAGAACCTAGGGGCAGGACAGGAATAAAGACGCAGACATAGAGAATGGACTTGAGGACACGGGGAGGGGGAAGGGTAAGCTGGGACGAAGTGAGAGAGTGGCATGGACATATATACACTACCAAATGTAAAATAGATAGCTAGTGGGAAGCAGCCACATAGCACAGGGAGATCAGCTCGGTGCTTTGTGACCACCTAGAGGGAATGTATAACTGATTCACTTTGTTATACAGCAGAAACTAACACACCATTGTAAAGCAATTATACTCCAATAAAGATGTTTAAAAAAAAAAAAGAGAAAGTGAGGGTGAATATTCAGATATTCACACTAAGATTTTTTCTACATTTGGCCCAACTCTTGATAACCCAGGATGTCAATATCTGCCGAGATGCCTATGGGTCAGTGCAGAAAATGCACAAAGTGAATTATTTCATGGGTGGGAAATCAGGAGTTGAGATAGTTCAGGCTTTCTCCTTTGTAGATAACACCAGGACAGGAAGAAGCAGTCCAGGTGGAAATCAGAAACGTATTGTTAATAAGTCTCTCTGAATTTCCCCGTGAAAGCAGAGGAAAGCTAATTTGATCAACACTTGCCTGAATTCCCTCAAACTCTTGGGCATCCTAGCATAACATAAAGCAATTTAGCATTTGAGTCAATTTTCTTCCCTCTCTTCCAGTCACTCCCAGGTTGCTTTGATTACAGGAAGTTAAAACACAGTCAGTGTGTCTGGGGGCAGAGCGGCAAAACAGCCTGAAGAAATGCGGTGTTTGATGTCCTCAATTATAAGGGGGTGAGGTTGGGTGTATAAGAGAGGATGGAGGGAGTGAGCACATGCTGGAGAGAAAGGAAGAGATGAAGAGGAGATGAAACAGCATGCAGTACGCTGGATAACATCTCCATGGCAACCACAGTCCACGCACAGAGAACTGCCAAAATGAGTCAAGATCCAAGTAAGTAGGTGTTGGTGGAAAGAGGAGGTAAGAACTCAGCAATGGACAAAAACCGGCTAGAGGAGATGAATTCTCTTTGTGAGCTTAACTCTTCTTCCCACTTCTTTCTCCAGCCACACTCAAAGCTCCCGTTTGGGTGAGAATGCAACTGGAGTTTGCCTGCTGTCAAGTCCGAATTTTACCCAGGAAGGTCTTGGGATGGCAGGAATGAGGCTTAAGAGGCCCCAGGAAAGCCAGGAGAGAGAGAGAAAAAATCCTGAGTGAGGTGAATTAGATCCCTGTAGCCATTAGCTCGTTTTCTTAACTCTTTCCAGCAATGTGCACAGAAGGAATAGATTTGTTTTCATTTTTCCGTTGGCCTAAAGAGGGGAAACAGCATGGATGGAGATACTGTTGGGTGTGTAAGACAGGTACAAAGTTCCTACGTTGGTGTTCTAGGCTGCCTGCCCAGTGGGGAATCTATCCCTGTAACGGGAAGGAGCTTTGTCAAAAATAGAGTCAGGATGTCCCTGGAAAAATTAGGTGCTTGGAAAGATCATTTTCTGAGAATTTGAAAATTACCCAGTAAATAATGTATAGTCCTTTCTGTATAACTTTAGGACGTCACATATAAGAACCACCAAGAGCGCCAGGATTTGGGGGCGTTTGTGCCTCGTGGCGAGCCCTGGGCTAACGCTGGATGCATGTGGGGCTTCTCCACACAGGATTACACCTGAGTAGGGGCCCTGCTGGGTCTCTGACACTCACCTGGGGAGCCTGTTAAAAAACATGAATTCCTGAGCCACACCCCAGAGACTATGCCTGGGATGAGCCTGAGAATGTGCATTTTAAAGCTCCCTGGTGGTTCTGTTGTGTAGACAGGTAAGGAGACCATCCCACGAAGCAAAGTCCCTCCCCCACTCTCTGGTGACTCCCCTACTCTCTGCCTTGTGGGGAGGCGAGGCTTTCCTCACCCCTGAAGTGGCAGAGTCCTCGTGCCTGGTGGAGAGTTACCCCTCGCACGCTCCCCAGGCCAGAAAAATGTCATTCTGTGTTGAAAATGAGTGTGAGACCAGCGCTGGTCACCAACTACTCCTGTGAAGGAGAGTCTGCTCTTGGAATCACTCTTCTGTAAATGTTGGAGGGAAAGGGGCAAACTAGGCAGAAAGGGAACATAGTTTACACTGAAGGCTTAGACAGTTAAGTGAGAATAGTTAGGTTTTAAGGTAAAATAAATAGCTAAATTTTGAACGAGAAGTACAGCACTCTTAATTCTCCTCTAGACCCACAGAGGCACTCCCCTGCATCCTTCCTTGCCCAAAAAAAAGGCATTCTTGATATCACTTATCTCAAAACTCAGTTCTCTTTCCTTTCAGTAACACCATGCTTCTGATCCCGATTTATACTACCAAACGTCTGAAGAATTGCTTCCAAAACTAACTAAATCATATCTATAAAAAGTAAAATTTACTAGGTGAGGTATCTGACAGGAGCAATGTCAAGTTTATGCACCATAAGATCATGGAGCCCTAGGATATGTCAGACACTAAATACAGAGATGAGTAAGAGAAGTTCCTGGCATCTCCTAAGCGCTTACTCTGTTACAGGTGTTTTGCAGATGTTACCTTATGTGATCCCATGTTACAGATGAGGAAACTAGGGCTCAGAAAGGTAAATAATTTTTTTCAAAGTCATGGAGCTAGTAAATGACAGATGGAATTAAAATTAAGGTTTGTCTGATTCCTAAATTATACTTTTAAAATCTATCACATGAGCTCTTTCCCACAGTTTTGGGTACAAACAGAAATGTATATACAAAATTAATATTGTTGATCACGTGTCCACTCTTCCCGTCTATTTCAATCCCTGAACAGGCACATGGAATTATCATGGGGGAAAAAAAAACCAAACGCCCTCTTCTGAAAAGAGATGAGAGGTGTCTCCCATTCCTTTGTCCAGGGCTAAGGAAAGAGAAGAAAGCCTTTCCATGAGTGGAGTAAAGGAATATATACATATGTTGGTCTCTCTTTGCCTTTCCTTTTGTTCTTCCCCTTTCATAAGACTTGAGGCTACACCACATACACCTGAGAGGTGACTGACTGTCTCTGAAGAATGAAGAGGATTGAAAGGGCTGTCAAAGAGGAGGAAGGAGGAGCCCAGTGCTTTGTTGGAAGCCGCAAAAAAATCCCTCCAGCAGCAACACTGCCCCACTCCATTCACGGAAACAGACACGAAAGAAGCATTTATCAAGGAAACAAAAGCATCTGCATTTGGGGGTGTGTCCCAGCAGTGGTACACTGTCAGGATAGTAAAGCCTTGCAGGAAACGTGCAGCACTTCACTCACCTGCCCCTTCCCTCCTCTCTGCCTTTCCTAGTGCTGGAATGCCACTGTCCTATCTCTCAGGAATACAGCAGAGCAATAAGGGACCTGGTAAGGGGCACTGCTGAGGAGAGGGAAGCCCCACAAATACAATGTGTCAGGTACTGTAACCACCTTACAAGGAAGGGAGGGCCCAGAGGACACAGGGAAGCTGGGTAGGGAAGGGGCTTACGGCTTCACAAGGGGGAGCTATTTTCGTGGCTCTTAAGGAATGAGTTGTTTATCTGTCAGAAGAGAGATGGATGGAGAGTCCAGGGACTGTGTCACATGCCTAGGCAAGTGTCTGTAGGAACGTTGGCGCTGTGGCCACAGGAGAGGATGGAGGAAAGGCAATAAGGTCGCTGGAGTGGAGAGAATCAATGACAACAGCTTTAAGCCTGGAAGGAGCGACTGAGGCCATGTGAAGGTCTTGAACATGAATGAGGCTCTATCCCTATAAGTAAGTATCCAAGACAAGTCTTCAAACGGGGCAGATAAGTGATCCAATTAGTCTTTCTAATTAAATTTTTTGTTGAGAACAATAATGCTTGGCGTGAAGCCAAGTTAAGGGGCTCATAGTCTCGATAAGAGAAACCATGTGAATGTGAAGCACAGGAGTGGAAGTGGCGACGGAATGCAGGAGGACAATGTAAGGGACCCTGTGAATGGCACGGATGGACGTGGAATGCGAAATGTAGTGCGTTTAGCTGCATTACCTGCCCCCTCTCATTACAGGGAGAGAAAGTACAGCTCTGAGCTCTGCAGGCCACTCTCAAGGCACGGCACCTTGCATTTAGGACCTTCCTGATTATAACAACCGCCTCCTTAGGACTTCAGGCTCAGAGGTAAACTGACTGGTTCTTATTAAAATTAGAAGAGGAAGAAGAAGGGAGACAGACTGGTAGAGTCACGAAGGAAAGGGAGCTTGGAGCGTGAACAAAGACCAAGATGGGGTGTAGCAGAGTCATTTTGCATGTTGGAAGGTCATGCTGGCAGGAGTGGGGAGCCGGGGGTGCATAAGCAGCCTGTCATCTATCTGATGACATTTATTTGGCTACCTTAGGAGCTCCCCATCTTCAGGTTTGAGAATTCTTCTTTTTTAAATTGAAGTAGAGTTGACTTACAATGTTGTGCCCATCTCTGCTGCACAGCAAAGTGACTCAGTTTTACACATACAGACACTCTTTTCTTTAATGTTCCTTTCCATTATGGTTTATCCCAGGAGACTGAATATAGTTCCCTGTTTTGTACAGTAGGACCTTGTTTCTCCTTTTTAAATGTAATAGCTTGCATCTGCTAACCCCAAACTCCCAGTTCATCCCTCTCCCTCCCCGCCCCCCTTGGCAACCACCAGTCTGATCTCTATGCCTGAGTCAGTTTCTGTTTCATAGATAGGTTCATTTGCGTCATATTTTAGATTCCACATATAAGTGATATCATATGGCATTTGTCTTTCTCTTTCTGACTTATGTCACTTAGTATGATAATCTCTAGTTTCATCCATTTTGCTGCAAAAGGCATTATTTTGTTCTTTTTTATGGCTGAGTAGTATTCCATTCAGGTTTGAGAATTCTGATTCCTTTTACCTTTGTGGAGTCCCTTTAACTGTTTCCATTGTTCTTGCCCGGATCCTCTCAAAACCACTGCCAGAATATAAGATGATATTTAATCCAAAGTCCACAGCCTGACCTGTCTCAAATGTTAGCATGCAGAGATATCAGTTTGCACTCAATTTGAGAAAGTTGCCCTGGGTGATTTTAGAATCTAGCCCACCACACAGTCTCACCCCTGCAGAAAACTTCTACTTTACTGGGTGCCTGACCTGTGCTGGGTGAGGAGAAGGATTGCACACCAATTTGATACTTCAGTGAGCTCGTATGGATGCAGGCTCACTCTCATCATGGGGTCCTATCAGAGGACCACGTTTAAATCATGGCTCATTGCGGTTCCCAGCTGTATTTTGCGGCTGTTTTTCTGCACGGCAGCTCTTCATCAGCTGCACTAATGGAGGACAGGGAGGGCATGCATAACCCAAATCACTAGATAACTCAAACCTCGTTGTAGGCAAAGGTTCACAGTGCTCCCCCACCGAGTCCTTGGTAGAGCGCTCTTATCAAGAGGCAAAACTTAATAATGCTTTGCCTGTTCTCTTTGCGCCTCCATACCTGCTGGTGGAAGTCCTAATGAGCAGCAAAATGACCAAAACCCAGCAGGAGGGGGCAGGGGGAAAAGCGAAAGACCTAGAAACTTCACAAAGTGGATAATAAGTGCCTGAATGATGGGCTCTTAGAAAATCGAGCCCTGGCGGATGAGGCTTCTTTCTTCCCCCCAAATACAATGAAGACAAACCATCAAGCACGTTTGCTCTAAGATGTAAATTCGGAAGTGCCATGAACTACCGCACACAACTCAGAAGCGAGGCAGAGAATGGGGAAAGCCTCAGTTTTCACTCCTTAAATGTGCAACCATAACCTTAAAATTCATCCAATTCAGGAAGCAGCTTGTCTCTAAATGTGATGAAAAAAAAGAAAAAACAGTCTATTGAGTCTATCGGGGCTTCTGACACACTCACAGATGGTGCAATTAACATCCAGCTCAGCCCATATTCCCATCGTGCCCCTCGCCCCCTTGTCACTCTACTGGCTTTGGGCAACACCTGACTTCATCTTTCCTTTCATTCTATCTTTTGTTTTCTCTTCTGTGGGTTCTGTAGTCACTGGAGGGACTTCATTTCACTTGACAGTGACACTCTGAGAGCAGGAACTAGAGCGGAGAGGCTGGAAGGATGCCCTGGCCCCCAGTTCTCATGCCGAAAGTTTCTTTCCAAGATATTGTTTAGGGAGGATATACCCACCAATTAAATATTGTCTTTTAAAGAGATCGGAAGCAAATACGGCCAACGTTGACTTTCATTAAATCTGCAGTGGAAGCATGGTATCTGAGACAGTATTTTCTGTACTTCCCTGTACAGAAAATGACTTAAAGAATGTCACATCTTTGAAAATTAATTAATTAATTTAATTTTATTTATTTTTGGCTGCACTGGGTCTTCGTTGCTGCATGCGGACTTTTCTCTAGTCGCGGTGAGCGGGGGCTACTCTTCGTTGCGGTGCGCGGGCTTCGCATTGCGGTGGCTTCTCTTGTTGCGGAGCACGGGCTCTAGGCACACGGCCTTCAATAGTTGTGGCACGTGGGCTCAGCAGTTGTGGCTCACGGGCTCTAGAGCGCAGGCTCAGTAGTTGTGGCGCATGGGCTTAGTTGCTCCACCGCATGTGGGATCTTCCCGGACCAGGGCTCGAGCCCGTGTCTCCGGCACTGGCAGGCAGATTCTTAACCACTGCGCCACGAGGGACGCCCATGAATGACACATTTTTAAAATGTTTCACTGTATGGAACGTAAAAGGCGACTTGCACCAACTCTACTGTTTCAGAATGAATTAAAGCAGAGAATGTTGATCTTACGAAATGCATTTTGCTATGCTGTACAGTATCTACTCCTACTGGACACTAAGCTTCCATATCCAATGTAACACAGGCCTCGGAAATATGCACCGAAGTAACAGACTGGCTTTCCCATCTCACAGGTAGGATGAAATGGACTCTGTCCACTCTCCCCCATTAGGTCTGTAGCATCCCTATGCGAGAGCCTGGGGCATTGTTCAGAGGTAACCACAGTTGCACAGAAAAGCATCGTTTCGTCCACTTTCAGCGTTTAGCTGGAGGTCACCTCGCCACATCTTTATCAGCCTTGCTCCATGGTTTATGAGGCAATGAATGCATAATGTGCTCTGGTAAAGGATGCATGTGTGTGCTGTTCTGCCCTGATGCAGCCCAATGTAATGTCACATTTAGGAACATCTCAGATTCCCAAGAAATCCCTACCTTGGGAAAACAATGAAACACTCCAAAAGGAGAGTCCTTATAGAAGAAGCATCAGGAAAAAAAATTCCTTTTGTGGAGACATGCAAACATTAGTTGAAGTTGTTGCTCTGACAGCATGATTCCACTTCTGCATACAATAAAATGGCATATGTGTGTTTATATAAACAAAATATATTTATAACCCATTTTTAAAGCCTGGAAGAAAATACTCCAAACTATACCAGTATTATCTCTGAGCATGATAAAAATCTTTGTATTCTTCTTATACTTATGTAGATTTTCAAATGTTTCTATAATGCACATGAATTGCTTTTATATACAGAAAAAATATTTTAAAAACCAAAAAAAATCAATCTACTTTGGCTGCACAGACTATTACCTAGCAAATATAAATTATTACCGTAATATGTAGAAACTTGGGGGAGAGTCCATATATCAAAACATTTTCTGAAAAGCTTAATGAAAAATTGGGCATACGCTTGTGACGGCAATTGTATAAAAACAGGCTGGCACAAGGTGAAAGGCTCCAAAAAAATTAAAATACTTGTGTTGTGGTAGTGGGAAAATAAGTGTATTTTCTTTTGTTTCCAGTTTTCCTACTGTTGTTATCTATCTATCTGTCTACCTATCTATCTATTTGTCTATCATCTATCTACATCATCTATCATCTGTCTACCTATCTATCTATCTGTCATCTATCTACATCATCTATCTATCATCTGTTTATCTATCTCATCTATCTTTTAAAAAAATGGACTCAGAATTACAGCTTGTTAAGGCAGTTTATCAGGGGCTAGGACCAAGTGCCTCAAGAAATGGATATAGTTGGCTCTGAGAGCTAAACTAGTACAATTGGACCTATCATGGCTGATATGGGCTTGCATAAAACATCACGAAGGCAGTGGACTTCTTAGGAAAACCTGAGCTCACACCTGGTGGCAGCACTAACTAAGGACCTCGGGTGAGCTGGCCTCTCAGAGACCCCTTCTCCCCAGATACCCACTAAGGGCATTGCATAGTGCTGCCTGGGGGACAGTGCAACGCATATATACTGCCTGGAACTAACAGGTCATTGATAAATGGTTGCTACTTGGGTCTCCTGAACTCAAATAGAGTAAGCAGAGCCTGGAATGCTTATCAAGGTGGGTCTAATGGTATCAGAAATCTGCAGAAGAATCATATACGAAATGAACATATACAACTTGTTTGGCAGGAAATCTCTGAAGAAAGATTGAATTGACAAAGGAAACTTGCTTGTAATCTCTAGAAGAATAACCAATGTATATAAATTTGCTGATGACTTTTCTAGCGCTGGAGAGGGGAGAAAATCACCGGAAGGATAGAGAAAACTCTTTTTTTGGTCTAAATACATTTGGCAAGTAACACGGGAGTTGAGATGGCTATATCATAACTTTGGTGACACCATACCCTCAAACCATGTAATTCACTCCCTCGGTCTATACATATCAGGGAATCTTCTTATAATGGAGGCTTTTCAATAAAAGAGGAGCGTTGTATGATTTATGTGTGGGGAGGGCGGGGTAGGAGACGTTAGCAGACTGAGACTTCTCCTAAAAAGTCATCTGCATAATAACCTGGTTTCACTTAGATTGTACACTTATTTTCCAGGGTTTGGAAGGGCAACTGATGGGAACTTTAAGGAAGTCAAATACCATGCCCCGCCTTTGGCCTGCGTAATTTAGCTAACTGAAACTTCTCTGTAAGGAAGAGAATAGAATGAACAATTAACTTTAGTATCAAATCTTTAGAAGAGTTGTTCTTCAGTGAACATTTGGAGTGTATTAGAAATGGCTACAAATTGTTATCACTTCCTCCACCAAGAGGTAGTGTATTTCTTATCCCCACACCCCCTGCCCTGGTAAACCTGGGCTGGGCCTGTGACTGCTTTGACCAAGAGAATATAGCAGAAGTGGCACCGTGCCAGGTGGAACCAGCCACCATGCTGTGAGGAAGCCCAAGCAGCCAAGTGGAGAGGCGCCCATGGAGGAGAACTGAGTTCTGGTGACTCCCAGCCAATAGCCAGAACCAGCGGGCCAGCCGTCCGAGGGAACCATCTTGGATTAGATCCTCCAGCTCTAGCCAAACATTAACTGAGGCTGCTTGGAGCTAAAATACACTGTTCCTGCTGAGTCCTTCTCAAACGCCAAAACTGTTAGCTTACTGGGGTTTTTTTGGTTTTTTTTTTTGCGGTACGCAGGCCTCTCACTGTTGTGGCCTCTCCCGTTGCGGAGCGCAGGCTCCGGACGCGCAGGCTCAGCGGCCATGGCTCACGGGCCCAGCCGCTCCGCGGCATGTGGGATCTTCCCGGACCGGGGCACGAACCCGTGTCCCCTGCATCGGCAGGCGGACTCTCAACCACTGCGCCACCAGGGGAGCCCTACTGGTTGTTTTTTTAAACCAGTAAGTTTAGAGATGATTTGTTATGGAACAACTGACAACAAAAACATCGTTACTAAGTGGCATCTGGCTTACACATCAGTCTCTTACGAGTTTGGTTAGGATAGGTTATTGTCCTGATTTTGACCAACTCGGAGGGAGCTATTACAATTGAGATTGGGAGCCTAAATATTCACAGGTCATCATAATCCTGTCAAAGCAATAACTTCTGTTCAAGTTCTGCTCAAGCACCCCACTGGCCTCTGTAATATTTTTAATTCATTTAACTAATATTCATTTAACTAATATCAAGCAACTGTTAGGCTCTGAGGATTCGGTGGCAAACAAAATAGACACAGTTCCTGGCATTACAGGATTCCTGGTCTAGTAGGTGTCCAAGTTCATCTCTCTAACGATAATAGCAGCGCCTACTCTAACTAAATTTACTACAGCTCTACGATAGAAGCCAGACCTCAGTGGAGGTTCTGCTGCAGTGGTGAAGTCTGGCTCACGACAAGGGAGTCCAGAACTGCACAGCTGAAATGCATGTTCAATTGCTGTCACCAGTTCCTGTGGCTTTTCCTCAAGCAGAGTACCCCAAGATGAAGGCAAGAACTCTACCCACCCTCCTCGACACGCCCTCAGTTCAGGGTTCTTTGGATGAAAGACAAATGCAAAGCAAAGCAGGGGGTTACAGGAGCTGTGAGAAGAATCTTTGGAGAACTCTCGAGAAATTCACGTGGAACTCCTCTACTAAGTGAGTTTAGAAGCTTTGCTATACAAACCAATACTGGTCAATTCAAACTCCAAGAAAGTTTTTTTTTTAATTTGAATAAACTTAGCAATAACAGAACCTCAGCAATCTGCTAACAAATAATCACATTAATTAAGATTTGTAGGGCTTCCCTGGTGGCGCAGTGGTTGAGAGTCCGCCTGCTGATGCGGGGGACACGGGTTCGTGACCCGGTCCGGGAAGATCCCACGTGCCGCGGAGCGGCTGGGCCCGTGAGCCATGGCCACTGGGCCTGCGCGTCTGGAGCCTGTGCTCCGCAACGGGAGAGGCCACAACAGTGAGAGGCCCGTGTACCGCCAAAAAAAAAAAAGATTTGTATACTGAGCATCTTATAATTCATGGATCTCTTTCAGGTGTATCCTAGTTCTTCCATTATCGGTCTCAGAAACTGCTTCCCACGAGACCTTGGCTTGATCCCTCCTCAGATGCTACCATCACACCCAAAGTAACAGAACTATAATTCCTGGTCTGTTCTTAGGCTCTTGACTTCAGTGAATCGGGAATGGCTCTGTATCAGTGACGAATGAAAAGATCTAGAATGGAAATTGTCATAAGTGGCTATAAACTAAACCAAGAAGCACAGCTGCAAAATAAGCATTATGATTTGAACACGGGGATAGATCACATCAATATGCCCTCCACAGGGGTCCACACACCATTAGCACAACAAGTCTCTCCATCCCTGGGAGGCAGCTCCATCATAAACCAGGGACTCGGCTCACTTCCAAGGCCCCATGAGGAGGGGGTCCCACAAGAATTCAAGGGCAGTGTCCCAAGCCCTCAGGAATGCAGGAGACCATGGGTCAAGCATCAAGAATTTGAAGGACAGCTTCTGGATGCCCATCTCTTTTCCCTTCTGTTCTCTCAGACCCCGGCCACCCAGGTGCCTCTTTTTCCTTAGTTTAATGCCCTCTGTTGTTTCAGGCTATCCAGAGTTTCTGGATTCAGAGCTCTCTCTGACACCTTCCGCAAGGTGTTCCCAGTTCACTGCTCCTTCCACTGTGCCATGTATTCCTGTGCTCGTGGAAACGCCCATCCTTTAGAGCTATGGTCTCAGCCAGACTAGGAGGAAAGCAATATCCACATCGCTAACTCGTGCGATGGTGAAGGAACGTTGCTTATGTGTGTGTAGGAAGGGCACTGCACAAACTCGGGAGGGTCGTCCTAACATGAATATTGTCGCTGAGTGTTTTCACTATGACAGTTCTCCAGCACACAGCAGTACAGTGTTTTAAGGAATGGACACCTTCTTCTAATTCGCACAGAAGTGACTTGTGGGCTAACATGTCCTGTGAGTCACTGGTAAATCTTTGCCCTCCCAGGGGTGTTTATTACTTCAAATAAATTTCTAACTGGGTAGAACTTTTAGGAAGAGATTTTGGGCAGTAAGGTGAGCTGGAGGAGGAGGGAAAGAAAGGCTCACAGGCCTCGTAACCCTCCCTTATTTGGCTGTAATAGTGACCTCTTCCTGTCGGCCCACTCTTTATGTTACTCCTAAAATACTGTTTTCATCTCACAACTTTATACTTTTTTTCTTATTCACATGCTACACGTTCACTATGGCAAATCAGAACATGCAGTTAAGAAAAATAATTTCGCTTTCCAGGGGTAACCACATTATTATTTTAGCAATTTGCTCAGACGTTCTCTAAGCGTAAATATGTAAATGCAATAAAAATATGTCACATGTATCTAATCTTCTATTTTTAAAAAATTTTTATTGGGGTAGAGTTGACTTCCAATGTTGGGTTAGTTTCAGGTGTACAGCAAAGTGAATCAGTTATACGTATACAAAAGAGTGCTTTTTCAGATTCTTTTCCCATAGAGACCATTACAGAGCACTGAGTAGAGTTCCCTGTGCTGTACGGCAGGTTATTATTAGTTGTCTATTTTTCTAACCTTCTTTTTTCTTGTTCTTTTCTTTAAATTCATTTTTATTGGAGTCTAGTTGCTTTACAATGTTGCGTTAGCTTCTACTGCACAGCAAAACGAATCAGCCGTACATACACATAGATCCCCTCCCTTCTGGATTTCCCTCCCATTTAGGACACCACATGCATTAAGTAGAGTCCCCTGTGCTCTACAGTATGTAACCTTCTATTTTCACTTTATGCCTCCATCTCTTTCTACACACATACACCCATGTAAGCATATATATTTTTAAAAACTCGTATCTCATTGACTGATTAACCAAAAGTTAATCAACTCCGTCACAGAAATGGAAACAGTAATAGAAATTTAGGATGTGTTCAGTTTACAAAAACTGGATAATTGCCCTCCTATGCATGTCTTTGTGCAGCTCACCTTTTCTTTATTTTAAGTAAGCTTGACCACAGGATCCTTTCAATATCAGTTTACTCCCAGCTGCTCCTTCCCACCCTGGGAACATAAATACACATATACAAACGGGCACAGATACACCCTTCATTCGGTACATACCCTTACTTAGGCACTTCCATTCATAATCACGTTCACATTCAAGCTTGAACGCATACAGAAACCCACCCCACATGCAGGGTCACGTGTTCACTGTCTTTGGCACCCAAAGAGGGGGAGAGGGTGGGAGGGGGCTAGGGGTGAGTGAGGATGGGGACAAGGTAGGAGAGGGACTCTGAAGGCTTGAGCAGAACGGAAGTCATCAGAGGGATAAGAAAGTAACGACCGGGTCATGAGGGCGGCATCTGCAGTTATGGGAAGAGAAGAGGACATCAGAGCCATGGTCAGGAAGGGTTTGATGCTGAGACTGGCAGGCCAACAGGGATGCTCCAAGGGTGTGATGACGTGTGGAGGATTTGAGCCAGTTAGGGAGCCAACACACAGCCATGCAGAGCCCAGGCTGGGGCCACGAGAAAACGGCCTTTGAGGGGTCTTAGAGGAGGACAGAACAGTAGAAGAGGAAGGGGAAAGAATGGAGGAGGAGAGCACGGGATGACGAAGGGAGGAAGGACTTGACCTCTGTGAAACACACCGCGTGAATGGCCAGTCCCTACACGGCAGTCACCCAGCAGCTCCGATGACTCAACCAGCAGAGAGCTCTCATTTTGCATTCATCTGTTTTCAGGAGTATGCTGGAATAATGCCTGTGGCATTGCAGTCCTTCTTGGCCATCACAACATCCCTCAGTGCCATCCCAAACCCCTAGAAGTAGCCACACACCCGCTCATCTAGCGCCACATCTCTCTAAATCCTACTGCCATCGTCTCCAGGTGAACCCCCTCCCTGCTACTCAGACCCACCACTCCACGAATTTCCGTGAGACTTCTCCTCCCTATTCATTTTCATGCCTGTGTCTCCGCCCGACGGAGACAGAACAGTATGTGCCTCATAGCGCCGTTGTGAGGGTTAAATGAGTTAATACCCATAGAAGGACTGAGAACTTTGCCTGGGACGCTGTGAAAGCTCAAACCGTTTTAACCATTTACAAAGGGGGGAGGAAGGGGGGGATGAATTGGGAGATTGGGACTGACATACATACACTACTGTGTATAAAACAGATAACTAATGAGAACTTACTGTATAGCACAAGGGACTCTACTTCGATGCTCTGTGGTGACCTAAAGGGGAAGGAGATCTAAAAAAGAGTGGATCTATGTATATGTATGACTGATTCACTTTGCTGTACAGCAGAAACTAACACAACACTGTAAAGCAGCTCTACCCCAAGAAAAATTAATTTAAACAATGTTAGCCATTATTACAGTGATTTCCTCGTTTATAAGTAAAATGCACGTCACTGATACTTTCGTTCCTCGTCTCTTAATCCCAAATTTTGAGGAGCCAGTTCCCTCCTTCCTGATGACTGATCTCAGTGGAATATCCCCACAACCCATACTTCCCTAGACGGCTCCTCCTCCAACGCCCAGGTGCCATAGTGCCACCACCACACAAACATACCCTAATTTGATCATCCCATCCATTCTTCATCCTTTCCCCTGAGGGTGATGTGTTGTTTCTGCCCATGTTTGTGTATCCACAGGACCTGGCGTCATGCTCACACATGGAAGATACCTGATGAGTGCTGAATCTTGCTCCCCTGCTTCCCACCTTCGCACAACCTGATTACCTATTAGTCCCTTAACCTCTCTATGAACCCCAAAGTCATTTCATAAGGGAATAAATGTCATATACTCTTACAGTTATTTGTAGTAATTACTATGTCTATTTCAGATTTTTTGGACAAGATACTCTAAAATACACTAGAGGAGACACTCCCAAACTGATCAGACCAAAAAAAAAAAAAAAAAAGGGAATGTACAATATAAGGCATAGTGCCTTGTCTGCTCTAGGCTTATAACTTAAAAGTAGTTTCATGACAAGAAGGCACATGATCATCTCTACAAGGATTCCAGAGAAATGTAGGTGAACCACAATGAGATTAAGTCTGTTAAAACAATAATAAGAAAAAAATAAACATCCCACAGCCCTACCTAGAACTGGGCCCTAGCAGTAGTCACTTTAATTTTCACCAAAAAAGGCCCATGAGATTTGTCACTTTGAAAAATCATCAACGAGGCTCCCAAACAGTTATTCTGCACTCGGTCTAAATTTCTGTTCACTACAGTAATTATTTTAAGACAATGAAGAAAAACTCAAGAGCTCAGAGAACTTTAATAAAGATAGCTAAAGACACAAAGAAAACCTTTGATGAACAGTATAAGAAACTGGACTTGTTTAAGTGTAGAGAAGAGGGGTAGACAGGTGATGAGATTTTGTCTTTAAGTTCATAAAGGGTTGTTATTAGTGGTGCAGTGATCATTTGCTATCCTTGCCCAAGTAGACAAAACAGGAGCAAATAAATTAAATTACATCAGGAAAGACTTCAATTAGACACAAGGAAGAAACTTCCAGCTGATTAATTACTAGAATGAGCTACTTGAGGGAGGCTGCCGGTTTCCATTTCTGGAGCGCTAATAAACAACTCTATTTTAGTGGGCTTTGGAAATCACCTACCTATAGGCACAGTGACCTCCAGAGGTCCCTTGCAACTATTTGATTTGATGACTCTCACAGTGTTTACTGGTGTCTCATTGATCACATAAATAGATTGGAACTGGCAAAAGGCTGAGGATCAATAAGGCTGAGGAACAGCGAGGATTAGCGGTTGAATTAAGTACTGAATAGACATCAGACGTGCCATCCTCCGATACGATCATATTCTAGCACTGTCAAGATCAAAAGAAAAATGCATAAACTCGTACTTTCCCAGTGGGAGACTAAATGGTTAGAAATGAAATAAAGTTTCTTCCAGTGACCTAAGCAGAACTCAATCAGCAGAGACAATTAAAAGGTCAAAACAGACTCATTATTTAACTGTATTTTCCAGTAAACCAACTTGCATCACAGATCCTAAGCCCCAGCTTTATGCTGTGCGGTTATATGGACTGCAGTATCCCCCCAAAAAGTCTTACCCATTTCTTCCTCTAGGCTGAGCTTGGAATGCCCAAACCCCCATGTCTGACCATCAAAGTCCTAACCACCCCTAAAATCCCAATTCAGATGCCACCTTCTCTCTGAAGATTTACCAAATCCCCCTAAGCCAGAGTGCACCTCTTCTTCACCGCATCGCCGCCTTTGTGTCTGGGTCACGGCGCACCTCAGGGCTCTGTAATGTCTGCTTGACTGAGCTCCACAGCGCCACGGAGCCAAAAGAGTGGCAGCCCACGACAGCAGGAGAAATTCTGGTCTGTCTCATCCCAGAGCGTCTTCCCAGGCCCAGAGAGTGCCCGTGGCCCAGATGGCCGTCTTCTCTCCCTTTGATGCTAGCGTCCAGGACACAGTCTCCTTCCCCTTCTGTCAGGAACTTCCTCACATTCATGATCACTTGTAAAGACTCTTTGCTCAAGCTTGGTTATGCAGGGGAAATCAGTCTCTCTAACCCTTCACTTCTTGCTGCCCAGGAAGGCTGACGTATAAGCCCCTTTCCGTTCAAAGTTGTTTTTTTTTTTAAATCACTTTGGGCTTATACATACGGGAATGAATTTCTAAAACACCAGATTATAAGAAATATTCTTATAGTCTGGTTTGGCTCCTTGGCCTTAATTCCCTTCTGAGACAGTAAATGGAAGTCTCATTTTGTTTTCATTCCTGAAGAACCTATCAAATGTCAATCCTATCACCTTTTACCCTATTAATGAAGTCCTTGTAGTCCCCTTTTCATTCTAGACAGACTTTTTTTCTTTTTTTTTACACCAAAGGGGTGGGGGAGGGATAAATTGGGAGTTTGGGATTAACATATACACACTACTATATATAAAATAGATAACCAACAAGGACCTACTGTATAGCACAGGGAACTCTACTCAATATTCTGTAATAACCTATATGGGAACAGAATCTGAAAAACAAAATGTATAACAGAATCACTGTGCTGTACACCTGAAACTAACACAACTCTGTGAATGGACTATACTTCAATTTAAAAAAAGGTAAACAGCAGATGTACCCTGGCAACAGGTGGCATCTCAGAAGATCTTCATCCTGGACAGTAGGAGGTCTCCTCACACGCTCTAAAGGATATACTTTAAACGATAGCCTGGGACTCTCGTTTCTGACCCCCCCTCCTTCCATATTTAATCCCTGTATCCTCTCCCTGAATTCAGCAGCTATGATGTCGAAGAGTAATAAGCAGAGCTGAAGGTACTCATAGAGATGCCCTTCTGCTACATGTTTATACAGTTCCCAAGACGTTAACAGCATCTTCCCATAGACTTTAGAATGCCGTGGGAGTCTAAAGAAAAGTTAAATGGTGTTGTGTCAATGGACAATTAAATCAAGGCTGTCAAGGCACATTTCTGAACACTTACCAGATCTCTTGCATAAAGTCTGAAACTTTCACTAAGCACCTCTCTGGTTCAGGGCACGGGCTAGGTGGAAAATGTGAGTTGGATAACATATAAATGCTTGGTGGACAGCAGTGTGAAAAAATTTGACTACTTTAGCTGTTTGGAAAGGCTGTGGGGGATACTTCCATTCAATACTGGGAAAGAAGGAACGAAAGAGATAAAACTCTTTGGTTGAGAAACAGTGCAACTGAGAATTAGTAACAGATGAAATACAGAGCCAGATTACTGGGAAATAATGGGTGAACAGAACAGGTTTCTGGGTCTCTCACAGAGCTCTGGTACAGAGTTGCTTTGGTGTGGAACCAGGCTGAGTTTCCAAACAAAGCTGGAAGCCTGCTGGATGTGGTGTTTTGGTCTGCAGGCCCCAAGAAAGCCACAGGCTTCCTGCAGTAGGGAGTAACACAGAGTAGGCCGTGACTCAGCAGGCAAAGTTGTGTCAAACCTAGTCCAGCTCTACTGGACCAAAAGGTCGACAGCAGCGAAACGGGTAAGGCTGCCGATTTACCCCCGTCCATCAGGACTGGCTTTGGGATGAGCTGGAAATTAAAAGACTGTCTTTGACAGGCTGGGAAGTGAGAAGAGCCTATGTTCTCCTGTCCCCCCTGCCCCAAACTTCCAAAATTTTCATCCCGTCACACTTAAAACAGCTCTGTGGGAGTAGCTATTATTATTCTTACTTTAGAGAAATAATTTGGCTCAATCTGAGGGAGACTAAAAAAAAGTCACCTATGAAGCCATCTCACTTCAGAGGGCATGATATATTAACCTTTTTCATTTGAAGATCATTTCCTTAATAGAGAAGATGGAAGGAAAATAGGAGTGGAGTATTTCTGCTTTTATTTGCCATCTGTTTACACAAAACCAATGGCCCCAAGGAATGAACCCATCTTTGGGTTATTCTCCTTGCTCCCAGTTTTAAAAGTTATCTTTACTTGAAGAGGCGTGAAAAGGAAATGGTGAATCTGTGTGGGTTTTTTGGTACCCACCATGTGCGAAATACTTTCCGTATTTTTCTACTATGAAATAAATATCATTTTCCCATTATATAAAAGAAGACACTAATACACACAGAGAAAGGTTGATCAACTTGTACAAAGTCACAGGTATTGGTTATTCTAATTGTTTTCTTGTAATACTGCTCAGCGAACATTAATGTATTCTTCCTTGTTTACTAGCTTATTTTTCATTCATTCCAAAATGCTTATTGAGTGCCTTTGATATTTATTTAGTTCTAGACAGTGCTCTGAGTACTTGGGATACGTTGGTAATATAACAATGATCCTTGCCCTTAACCAAACATAAGTGAATACCTGGGTTTTCTTTCATCTTGTGAATAGATGCTTCTGAAATTCAAGCTTCCTGGTTCTGGTTCCAGGTAAAATGGAGAAAATACATGACAACTTTTCTCTCCCACTGAAAACAGCTATTAAACCCGGAGAGAATGCATAAAACAGCTATTTGAGATCTCTGAAAATCAAATACCAACATGCAGATTGGAAAGGACACCAGAATTCAAAATACCATCAAACTAATGGCTCTAAACAAGGCTCAGAATCTCAGAACACAGTACTCTAGATGTCCAAAATGCAACCCAAAGTTACTCATAATACACAAAGCCATGAAAGTCTAGACTTGTACGGGGAAAGACAATCAACAGTTGCCAACAATTGTGATGGCTCTGATGTTAGAATTATATGATGAAGCTTTTAAAGCAGCTACTATAAAAATACTCAAACAAGCAATCTCAAACACTCTTGAAACAAAAGTTAAAACAGAAAGCAAACAGAAGTTTTATAACTGAAAATACAAGAGCCAAAATAAAAACTACCCAACAAACAGACTCAGCGACCAGAATGCTGATGGCAGAAGAGCCAGTGACTTAAAGGTAACAAAAGTAATTGGGCAGTACTTCCTCCCTGAAGCTCTAAGTACTGTACCAGATTCACATGGCACCAGGCATATATTCTCCTCTACGCTTTTAAGTTCTAACCACAACCTTAGCTCTAGAAATAACAGGTGTTCCTGCAGGTATTATTTCTCAGGATTCACTTTTTGTTCTTTGAGCCCTCCAACTTCCTACAGTACATTCCCTCTTGCTGACTGAAATATTCATACAAATATATGAATGGAATAAATACGGCAGAATGTAAACTGATATAACCACTTTGAAAAATGGTTTGTCCCTATCTCGCAAAGTTAAATATATACCTATCCTCTGACCCAACAGTTCTACTCCTAGATATTTACCCAGGAGAAATGAAAACATTATGTCCACAAAACGACACAGAAAAGAATGCTCAGGGCGTTTTTATTCATAGTAGTTAAAAACTGGAAACTCAAATGATCACCAGCAGAAAATGACATATTCTAGTATATTCATACAATGGAATATTACTTAGCTTTAAAAAGGAACAAATTATTTATAAATGCAACAACATGGGTGTGTCTCAAAATATTATGTTGGGCAAAGGAAGTCAAGCACAAAACAATACGTATTGTATGACTGCACTTATAGTAAGTTCTACAACAAGCGAAATTAATCCACAGTGAAAGAAATCAGAGAGTGGTTAACTTTGTGTGTCACTGGGGGTTGGGGGGCAGTAGGGATCAACTGGGGAGGGGTGTGAGGCAACATTTCGTGATGAAAATATTCCGTATTTTGATAGAGGTGTGGGTTATACCCATGAAAGAGTTTGTCAAAATTCACTGAATACACACCTAAAGTATATGTTGAAATACCTAGTGTGCTTTGTTTTCATTACAGTTTTACCTTTAGAGGATATTTTAGAGTCTCTGAACATCAGGTCAAGCCAATCTTTTCTATCAGCTTTCGAAATATCTTTCCATAAAGTACAAGCACATGTTTTCTAACTTCAAAATTTTAAATCCTTAAGTTGGTATGGTCAACATCCCCCAAGGTTCTAGTCACCTTCACACCTTCAACAGTTATTGGACATAGCTTCTCTTGGTGCTTAATTTATATTCAGAATATGTTACCGTGTAAATATTTCTTCATTTCAATTTACTTCACTTCAATAAATATTTATTGACCATATCTGTGTGCAAGGCAACGTGCTAAGCAATGTAAGAAACCCGAGACAGATGGCATATAGTCTACTCTTCTCGATGCTTACCATATAGAGTAAGATAACGAAATACCAAACTAGAACATTGGTAGAATATAAGTAATTTTTAAAAGTATAACAGGGAGTCAACAAGATATGAAACCTGCACAACAAATTTGAGAAATGTTAAGTGCTTCTTTTAACATCCTTCGTTGAGAGGCATTCTATGTTAATAACATGACTTTCTCACTCCCACTCCCAGTCCACTTGCTGTGCTGTGCTTTTATGTTCCTCGCAAACATAAAATTGGCAGACACTGACGATTTCATCCCACCAAATCTCTGTTCCTATTAGTCCTAATAATTTTAGCAAGCGATCTTCAAAGAACACTGACCTTAGTGGTTTAAACTTCACATATTCAAGAGGTTCCCAGCTTACACAAGAAGGCCAGTGTGATTTCCCCCTAAAGAGGCACCAACTTCTTTCTAAAAGAATAACAGAATCTAATTATCCTAAAAATTAAGCAGAAATCAGTATTTATACTTTCATTCTTCCAGTAAAAGAGCAGGCTTGACTTACTTCTTTCCTAGGAATGAGCCATCAGTGTTTGTAAAGAATTCTTAATAAACAAGAAGTCACATGTGTCAATATTTCATTCTACATTAAATGAAAATCCTGTAAGTGAACAACTCAGAATCTGGTTGTAGTTTTTGCTTTTTTTTTTTTTTGAAAATCAGTGTCACCAATGCTTAAGAAAGAAAAGTAAGGCAAGCATGGGACAAAAGTTGGTGGAAATCTGGGTTCACAAGATCTGTCTGTCTTCGGAACAAAAGCCTGCCATCGGTATTAATCACACAGAGCTGTTAGGCTGCCCGGTTGGAGAAGAGTGCAGCGTGTTTAAGATGCTCTAACACTAGTGTCCTGTAAGGTTTTTTTCCCCCTTCCTCCTAAGGACTCGTTCTTATTGCTCCTTTGTGACCTAAAGGGTATATAATTTTCAGCTTCTTTTTCGCATTGACAAAATGGGTATTGTTTCTGGCCTTATATTCCAAAAGCAAAATCCCCAAACTCCAACTCAGAAATTAAACAGATTTCTAAAAATGGACCCTCTATCATGCAACCACAGTCCATCTCTCAGAAAGTGGGTGGGAATAGGATTCTCTCCTTCCTGTGGTCCCTCCCCCGCCATCACTGTTGACAGATAGGAGATGTCAGCTTGTCAAGTCTTATTGGGTGCTACCTGATATAAGGCCACACTGAGGCAGTAAAAATACGTTTGCAGTCAGCTCTTTTAATAAGTCCCAGCAAACAGGAGGAAAGCAGATCTATTCAGTAAGATGCTTCCTCTGATATGGTAGGAAAAAAGTAGTCCATGACAGAGGCTTGATACGAGGAGATTTTTAAACAAAGGACAGCTCTTTCTTTAGAGAAACTGGAGAGAAATAGCTTCCCTAGGGAGTTTGGGATTCTGAGAAATATTATGTTGCTATGCTTATGATTTAAAGCTGACCTGGACTCCAAGCTCTTTGAAAAGGAGGTCATATCTTCTCTGTAAAATGCCCACATTCCACAGAGTCCTGCTGAGTCCCAAGCGTTCTGTAGGTTCTGAACTTCGATGAATAATATCGATGCTGTCTCTTAATCTCAAGCCCAAAGGGAAACTCTGGTTGGGTATCCGGCCTTCCATCTACCCGCAAAAGGATAAGAAAGACTGAGAAGACCAAATGTTCTGAGAACAAATTCTGTGACACAAAGGACCTAATTCCTGGGCGAACCAAAGTTAAAGGTTCAGCCAAGAGATTTCAGAATTCTAAGAAATAGGTCTCTATGCACTACATACATATTATTAAGATCAAATTAGGTGCGAACTTCCTGAAGACAGTGGTCCGGTCTCTTCAGCAAATATTCTCATTCATGGTGCCTAGTGCATTGCTGGTGGGCTATAGGTCTTATGGTGTTAATACTGATGGATGATGCTGGTGGTGGAGGTGCCAGTGGTAACAGTAATGAAGGAGACAAGGATGCTCACTAATGAGACTCAGCCAGGTTTTTAAGAAATGACCTGACAGGCCGAACTGAGGATTATTCTGAGAATGATTATCATGTATGTATTCATCCGTTCACTTTTCTGAAGCCTCTCAAGTCTTATCTTCCATGTCATACTCACTTCTCCTAGAATACTCACTTCTCCTAGAATAATATAGATGTGGCAGAAAGTGAATTCCAGGAGTCGAGCTAACAGCATTCAAGTTAAACTTATTACATCATTAGACTGAGAAATATTTTTCTCTGCATGGAATTAATAAAATAAGAGCTACCAAAGTTTTAAATAATATCACGCTCTTCAGAAATAGTCCTGCATAGGAGGTTAAAGAATTGCCTTTGCTCCTCACCTTCCAAGACAACTAACATGCAAGAAACACTTGGTAAATGTTCTGAATGAACGCATGCACGATTGTAAAATGAATGAATGAATGCATGAGTGAGTGGGCAAATGAAGAATGGTTCCCTGAACTATATTTCTTTGCTAATTAGAATAGTTACTATGGTGCAGGTAAAAAATGACGTTTAAGAAATCTGGAGCTTATGCTCTGAAACACTGATCTCAGGGAACCCGAACGCTGTTCCTTCAAATGAGCGATGCAAGACTTGTATGAGCTCCAGAATTGCAACATATGACCCCCTGATGACAAAGCAAAACAAACTGGTCCTAATGATCTCATAAGAGCAAGTTCTTTTGTAAGCCATTATAGTTTTTCATGTCAATTTAACCAGAAGATTTGTGGAAGCATAAGAATTTGATCCCGATGCAAAGTGGTGATGGAAGTTCTACCAGTGTTCACTTACTTCCTCCACAATATGTATTCCCAAATCATTACCCTGTCTATAATGACCTGAGTCCAAAATAACTGAGCTAAGAGCCATAAAATCCTTTCTATAGGATTTTAAAAAAAAATCTACAACTAAAGTTATCAATGGACCACTGGTGACCTAAACCATCATCAGGTTGAAAACTCTTCAGGGATAAGAATATTTCTAACTTACCTCGGATTTCCTTGGTGGCCCGGTGGTTAAGAATCTGCCTGCCGATGCAGGGGACTTGGGTTCGATCCCTGGTCCAGGAAGATCCCACATGCCATGGAGCAACTAAGCCCATGCACCACAACTACTGAGGCTGCATTCTAGAACCCACGAGCCACAACTACTGAGCCCGCATGCCACAACTACTGAAGTCCGCGTGCCTAGAGCCCGTGCTCCACGACAAGAGAAGCCACCACAATGAGAGGCCCACACACCACAACAAAAGAGTAGCCCCTGCTCGCTGCCCCTAGAGAGAAGCCCGCTCACAGCAATGAAGACCCAACGCAGCCAAGAATAAATTAATTAATTAATATTAAAAAAAGAATGTATCTAACTTACCTCTGTATCTACAGTAAACCTAATACCAAGTTTTGAATGAAACAATCTCTTAATAAACTGCCATTGATTAAATGCAGAAGTGGGACTAGGGTGATGCAACAGGCGATAAATACTGTGCAAGTTTAGAGACAGGAGAGCACAGCGTGGGGAGGTGAAGTCGGAGTGGACTTCACGGAGGACATGGGACTTAAATAATATATTGAAATAAATGGCTGTGTTATCAGCCAGTGCTAATCTAAGTGCCTAATATGAAAAAGCCCTAAGCTCTCAGGGTCCATGGCAACCTAACAGTGGCACCTTACCCAAGGCTTTTCTGATGTTCAGTAGTATCTTACTCCTTTCAGAGGGACCCTGCTGGATAGAGATGTGTACCTTTATTGTCACAGTGGACCATGGCAGATGAAATATGGGATGCTTCGGAAGACAATGTGGTGAGAAGCATCACCATATAAGAGATCAACACTAAATTTTTCAAGAAAGATGAAAGACAGGGGTATGGGATGAAGGTGAAAAGGAAAGGCAGAAAGAAAGAAATGGTGTCAATGAAAGAAACTCTCCTTTCTCACAATTCAGGGAAAGAATTAATCTGTCTTCCAGGAATGAATGTCATGTAACATTCTTCAGGAAAACAGAAGATAGAGGCGGTTTAGAACTACCAATTATTCTATCATACTAGTCCTGTTCTGTCCACACACGTAGTAACGTTAGTCTTTGTTACTGAGAAAGTCCTTCCTATTCATCACTTATGAGGACTGTGCCTACCCTGATGTGACTACATATGCAAGGGCTTGGTTCTTTGAGCGTAAGAATAAGAACTATAGAAAACTATTCAATTTTATGCAACCACAGGAAATAAGAAGAGTGGGTTCTCATCAGAAGGGGGAATGAGGGAAAGAGCACTGGGTGTTTCCTGTCTAATAAGTGTGTTATATATTATATTAGGCGATATACATACATACACACACAAAATGATGTACGTACATGAGTGCACGTATATCTTTACACGCGTGCGTATGTGCGTATTCACACAATCCTCACAGCGAGCCTTAAAATAGGGAATTAATATCTTTTTCTACAATTGGTAAAGCTGAGGTGCAGATAATTTTATACAAGTTAGAGAGTACTGGGATTCATAACCAGGTGGCAGAGCGTGGCAATTCCTGGTAATAAAAACAAAATTTTGATTTGAAGTAAAAGCAAGATGTGCAGAATAATGAAAAGACCATGAGAATCAAATTCACAAAGCCCGGCTTGGAGTACCGTCTCCGTCACCAGCCCCGGGACTAATTATTCTATTAGCCTTGGAGAACCATCTCCGTCACCAGCCCCTGGACTAAGTATTCTACTAGCCTTGGAGTACCATCTCCGTCTCCAGCCCCTGGACTAATTATTCTATTAGCCTTGGAGAACCATCTCCGTCACCAGCCCCTGGACTAAGTATTCTACTAGCCTTGGAGTACCATCTCCGTCTCCAGCCCCTGGACTAATTATTCTATTAGCCTTGGAGAACCATCTCCGTCACCAGCCCCTGGACTAAGTATTCTACTAGCCTTGGAGTACCATCTCCGTCTCCAGCCCCTGGACTAATTATTCTATTAGCCTTGGAGAACCATCTCCGTCACCAGCCCCTGGACTAAGTATTCTACTAGCCTTGGAGTACCATCTCCGTCTCCAGCCCCTGGACTAATTATTCTATTAGCCTTGGAGAACCATCTCCGTCACCAGCCCCTGGACTAAGTATTCTACTAGCCTTGGAGTACCATCTCCGTCTCCAGCCCCTGGACTAATTATTCTATTAGCCTTGGAGAACCATCTCCGTCACCAGCCCCTGGACTAAGTATTCTACTAGCCTTGGAGTACCATCTCCGTCTCCAGCCCCTGGACTAATTATTCTATTAGCCTTGGAGAACCATCTCCGTCACCAGCCCCTGGACTAAGTATTCTACTAGCCTTGGAGTACCATCTCCGTCTCCAGCCCCTGGACTAATTATTCTATTAGCCTTGGAGAACCATCTCCGTCACCAGCCCCTGGACTAAGTATTCTACTAGCCTTGGAGTACCATCTCCGTCTCCAGCCCCTGGACTAATTATTCTATTAGCCTTGGAGAACCATCTCCGTCACCAGCCCCTGGACTAAGTATTCTACTAGCCTTGGAGTACCATCTCCGTCTCCAGCCCCTGGACTAATTATTCTATTAGCCTTGGAGAACCATCTCCGTCACCAGCCCCTGGACTAAGTATTCTACTAGCCTTGGAGTACCATCTCCGTCTCCAGCCCCTGGACTAATTATTCTATTAGCCTTGGAGAACCATCTCCGTCACCAGCCCCTGGACTAAGTATTCTACTAGCCTTGGAGTACCATCTCCGTCTCCAGCCCCTGGACTAATTATTCTATTAGCCTTGGAGAACCATCTCCGTCACCAGCCCCTGGACTAAGTATTCTACTAGCCTTGGAGTACCATCTCCGTCTCCAGCCCCTGGACTAATTATTCTATTAGCCTTGGAGAACCATCTCCGTCACCAGCCCCTGGACTAAGTATTCTACTAGCCTTGGAGTACCATCTCCGTCTCCAGCCCCTGGACTAATTATTCTATTAGCCTTGGAGAACCATCTCCGTCACCAGCCCCTGGACTAAGTATTCTACTAGCCTTGGAGTACCATCTCCGTCTCCAGCCCCTGGACTAATTATTCTATTAGCCTTGGAGAACCATCTCCGTCACCAGCCCCTGGACTAAGTATTCTACTAGCCTTGGAGTACCATCTCCGTCTCCAGCCCCTGGACTAATTATTCTATTAGCCTTGGAGAACCATCTCCGTCACCAGCCCCTGGACTAAGTATTCTACTAGCCTTGGAGTACCATCTCCGTCTCCAGCCCCTGGACTAATTATTCTATTAGCCTTGGAGAACCATCTCCGTCACCAGCCCCTGGACTAAGTATTCTACTAGCCTTGGAGTACCATCTCCGTCTCCAGCCCCTGGACTAATTATTCTATTAGCCTTGGAGAACCATCTCCGTCACCAGCCCCTGGACTAAGTATTCTACTAGCCTTGGAGTACCATCTCCGTCTCCAGCCCCTGGACTAATTATTCTATTAGCCTTGGAGAACCATCTCCGTCACCAGCCCCTGGACTAAGTATTCTACTAGCCTTGGAGTACCATCTCCGTCTCCAGCCCCTGGACTAATTATTCTATTAGCCTTGGAGAACCATCTCCGTCACCAGCCCCTGGACTAAGTATTCTACTAGCCTTGGAGTACCATCTCCGTCTCCAGCCCCTGGACTAATTATTCTATTAGCCTTGGAGAACCATCTCCGTCACCAGCCCCTGGACTAAGTATTCTACTAGCCTTGGAGTACCATCTCCGTCTCCAGCCCCTGGACTAATTATTCTATTAGCCTTGGAGAACCATCTCCGTCACCAGCCCCTGGACTAAGTATTCTACTAGCCTTGGAGTACCATCTCCGTCTCCAGCCCCTGGACTAATTATTCTATTAGCCTTGGAGAACCATCTCCGTCACCAGCCCCTGGACTAAGTATTCTACTAGCCTTGGAGTACCATCTCCGTCTCCAGCCCCTGGACTAATTATTCTATTAGCCTTGGAGAACCATCTCCGTCACCAGCCCCTGGACTAAGTATTCTACTAGCCTTGGAGTACCATCTCCGTCTCCAGCCCCTGGACTAATTATTCTATTAGCCTTGGAGAACCATCTCCGTCACCAGCCCCTGGACTAAGTATTCTACTAGCCTTGGAGTACCATCTCCGTCTCCAGCCCCTGGACTAATTATTCTATTAGCCTTGGAGAACCATCTCCGTCACCAGCCCCTGGACTAAGTATTCTACTAGCCTTGGAGTACCATCTCCGTCTCCAGCCCCTGGACTAATTATTCTATTAGCCTTGGAGAACCATCTCCGTCACCAGCCCCTGGACTAAGTATTCTACTAGCCTTGGAGTACCATCTCCGTCTCCAGCCCCTGGACTAATTATTCTATTAGCCTTGGAGAACCATCTCCGTCACCAGCCCCTGGACTAAGTATTCTACTAGCCTTGGAGTACCATCTCCGTCTCCAGCCCCTGGACTAATTATTCTATTAGCCTTGGAGAACCATCTCCGTCACCAGCCCCTGGACTAAGTATTCTACTAGCCTTGGAGTACCATCTCCGTCTCCAGCCCCTGGACTAATTATTCTATTAGCCTTGGAGAACCATCTCCGTCACCAGCCCCTGGACTAAGTATTCTACTAGCCTTGGAGTACCATCTCCGTCTCCAGCCCCTGGACTAATTATTCTATTAGCCTTGGAGAACCATCTCCGTCACCAGCCCCTGGACTAAGTATTCTACTAGCCTTGGAGTACCATCTCCGTCTCCAGCCCCTGGACTAATTATTCTATTAGCCTTGGAGAACCATCTCCGTCACCAGCCCCTGGACTAAGTATTCTACTAGCCTTGGAGTACCATCTCCGTCTCCAGCCCCTGGACTAATTATTCTATTAGCCTTGGAGAACCATCTCCGTCACCAGCCCCTGGACTAAGTATTCTACTAGCCTTGGAGTACCATCTCCGTCTCCAGCCCCTGGACTAATTATTCTATTAGCCTTGGAGAACCATCTCCGTCACCAGCCCCTGGACTAAGTATTCTACTAGCCTTGGAGTACCATCTCCGTCTCCAGCCCCTGGACTAATTATTCTATTAGCCTTGGAGAACCATCTCCGTCACCAGCCCCTGGACTAAGTATTCTACTAGCCTTGGAGTACCATCTCCGTCTCCAGCCCCTGGACTAATTATTCTATTAGCCTTGGAGAACCATCTCCGTCACCAGCCCCTGGACTAAGTATTCTACTAGCCTTGGAGTACCATCTCCGTCTCCAGCCCCTGGACTAATTATTCTATTAGCCTTGGAGAACCATCTCCGTCACCAGCCCCTGGACTAAGTATTCTACTAGCCTTGGAGTACCATCTCCGTCTCCAGCCCCTGGACTAATTATTCTATTAGCCTTGGAGAACCATCTCCGTCACCAGCCCCTGGACTAAGTATTCTACTAGCCTTGGAGTACCATCTCCGTCTCCAGCCCCTGGACTAATTATTCTATTAGCCTTGGAGAACCATCTCCGTCACCAGCCCCTGGACTAAGTATTCTACTAGCCTTGGAGTACCATCTCCGTCTCCAGCCCCTGGACTAATTATTCTATTAGCCTTGGAGAACCATCTCCGTCACCAGCCCCTGGACTAAGTATTCTACTAGCCTTGGAGTACCATCTCCGTCACCAGCCCCTGCACTAATTATTCTACTAGCCTTAGTCTTCTCTTCCATAAAATGGCATAATAACTGCCCCAAAATATAGCATCACAAACTAAACACGGCACCTTTGCGAATGTGCCTGACTCCGTAGCTGGTACAGTAGGGCTTCTGGAACAGAATCTGCTAACAGTAGGCATTTGGTTAAATATCTGTGGAATGGTAAGGAAGTAGAAGTGAGAAATCCCGTAAGAACCATCTCCTTTTTTCAAAACTTGACAGATGGTCAACTTATTCTTAAGAATATCCGATCCCTCCACCACCCTCAGAAACCATTCTACCTGTGTCTTCACTGTCATAAATTGAAAGTGAAAAATACAAAGGCACCAGAGGTGGAGGTAAAAATACAGGCTGAGGGTGGCTGGAGGATCCAAAGTAGAAAACAGACTCGTCCTCGTTCTGCAAATCAGTCTCGTTTTTCCCTCCGTCCCCCGAGGTAGCTTCCCCCATGGCCAGGGTTTCTCTTAAAGAAGAACCAGGGAAGCAAATCCCAGAGGGAGCACAGGGGCTTGAGGGCAGACTGGGGCTCAGCCCTCCACCAGGAAAGAAACTCCTTGAGGCACGTCCCTCCTATTCCTTTCTGGAACCTCTTTGCTCATCTCTCTCCTCCATGACCTCCTTTGTCTCTGGAATCGAGAATGGTGATCCCCTGCTTCTCCTTTTGGAAGGGAAGTCTCTTGCCTCTCATGGGCAGCCACTTACTCCTCATGCTTGACGCGGTCACCCCAGCCTCCCATGCTGGGACACCCTCCAACCACACACACGCACACACATGCATGCACACATCACCTCCCTCTCTCCCCATCCCCAGGCAAAGATCCAGCTCCTGTACGATTCTCCAGGGGGGCGTGGGAGAACTCCGGTCCCCAGAACAGCACCTCTGCTGCCTGCATGTCGCACCCCCCCTGCTCTTCCCTCTTTTGAGGTGAGGAGACAAAGCCTCTCAGGCTGATCATTCAAGAAACTCAACTAAGAGTCTGTTAAGCAGAGATTCACAGCTGTGGAAGTCCACACGAGGCTTCAAGTGCAAGGCAGCGGTACGGAGGATAAAAGGGCAAACGCCCGGACCGGGGCCGTTGCAGAGATGAACGGATGGGGGATGGGGGGGCAGCAGGGAGCTGTTGCTGGCTTATTCCCAAGGGTAAATTGCTCGCTTTGCCCTACAGCATTTTACGGCCTTGGGAAGTGTCTCTAAGGAAACTCCTGTGGGACTGCAAATGATAAAAACGTAAATAAGAGAAACTGTACTGCTGCCTCAAACAGCCACTTCTAAAGAGGATCTGGAAGCGCCTTTAGTCAATCACGTGACACCCCTGGTAGGCAAACTCTGTGACGTGAGGTTGCGCTTAGGAGAGACGAGAAAGTTCACGCCCCATGGGGCTACCGCTGATGATGTGGCTTCGGTGTGTCTAATTTTAAAAGGGGTACAGTCACACTGGCTCTCTTCATGCCTAAGTGGAAGCACAGAGGAGAAAACAGGCTTCAACGAGCACCTCTCTCCAACTCGGCCAAATGCATCATGACTAAAGATACCCTCATCTACCAAGCCTCCCACTCTAAAACAGACAGCCGCACTGCCCCACCTACTTGGCCCAGACCTACTAAGTCTCAACCACTCCCAGTGTTGGGTAGAGGCCACCATCCACCCACTCACACAACTGCTCTCACACAAATCCTCTCCAACAGCCCCTCACACACTAGAACCACTTACACACGCTCACTTTCACCCCTCATCACCCACCGTCTTCCGTTCCCAGAGGCCAGAAGCTGACCTACCCCCGCCGTCACCAAAGGAGACGGCCATTCCTGCTTACACCCCACCACTCCTGCCTCCCCCTGCACACTGAGTCTATCCCCGTATAAATATGTACGCAGTGCATCCTGTCACTCACTTGTGCTGGCTTCTTCCCACCCAAATGAATACTCAAGCGTAAACCTACTCTTACATTCACTCATCCACATGAACCAGACAAGTATCAATAAATCACCTCTGGACTTTGCCGTAAATTTCAAAGCATGGACACAGTTCCTTGTCAGGAAAACATCTAAATTCTCTGATACGTTTTACCAAATAGTTGTTTCTGTATGCAAGCCCAGCCAGAAGAAGCCCAGCCTCACAACCGAAATGACGGTGACACTTTGGCTTACTGCCGTGTCACCATAAGAAGCCACACAGCGGCACGTGAATAGGAGGCCATCACAGTACGGTAAGTACTGTATGGAGTCTAGCAAAGCCACGCCAACATTTCTGTTCTTCGTCCCAAGGGCTCTTTTCCACGCATAAAAACATATGATAAGCTCAAAACACAGCTGTCAAATTCATATGGCTACTTTTGGCCTATTGACCTAGCATCTGGTTCAGAAATCCATTCTCATGCTAACTTGTCCCTTTTGAAATGTAGCTGTCCCAGGGCCACAGGGTCAGAGGCAATTCTTTTGTTATTTCATAGAAATGGACGGCAATTTGCTACGGTGATCACTCTCATTAACTGAGGCTCCAGAGATTCTGGACCCTCTGCTTGCGAGTACCAAAACTGTCATCCACAACACTACTGCAGGAACCGCGGAAGACTTCCAGTTCACTCCCTTGTGCACCTTTCAACGGATAAAAGGGACAATTAACCCAGACCAGGGGTCCGATGTGAAGCCGGGAAGGAGCTGCCCCCGGGATGGTGTATTTCACTTGCAGTACTGGGAGAGGGGAGAACTGACAGGGACAAAAAGATGAGCCCGAGTCTCAGTCCCTGGGGCTAATGGATACATAGGTAAATGTCAAGTCAGCCTGTTTTTATCTAATTCAAAAAAATAACCTCATTTATGTCACTTCCCAGGCACCCGTGTGCCCTGGCATCTGTCACAGGGCGTCTGGCTCCTTGGTTCTGGCATATTCAACCAAGCAGGCTTTCTTTTCTTACATCCCCAATTAAAAATGACACGGCCTTTCTAGCACCACGTCAGACTGTCTACACCAGCGCACAGGACTCCCTGTGATGTAAAGGGAGTGGTAGTAACATCCCTGAGAAGTGAAAGTGACGAGGGCCAACAGTCCCCGTGAAGGTCTTAAGAAAGGCACTTAAGTCAGCGGCAGGATTATTTCCATGTGAATGTTCACCGACAGGGCGTGGAGCTAAGGCTCACACTGTTATCAGAAAGCAAGTTATTGAACAAACATGAACTGAAGCCTCTGATTTCCTTCCTTCCACCAGCGGATTTCTGAAGAGCTGGAAAAACCTAGGGTGAGCCTTGATCTTAGGGCAATTCTATCATCACTCTTCAAAGACCCTTCATCCCCTGAAGTTTACTTTGGTCAAGTACTAAACAAACAAGCAAGCAAGCACCTTATTCACAGTCAGGGCTCCGAGAATCAGGAGTCTCCTGTAGTAACCCAGGGAAAGAACGCTGGTGCCTTGGACAGGGTGACCGGTGGATGGGAGGGTAGATGGATTTATATGATGAGAAGGCGGGCTCCACAGCTGTTACTTACGTTTGGATGTAGATGTGAGAAAAGCAATGGGGTGAATTTGGTTGCCCGTTGACTAAGATGTGAAAGGGGAGGAATGTTCTATTTTGGCAATGTTCAGTTTTAGGTGCCTTGCAGACACTGTGAGGAAATGTCTGGTAGGTAACTATACAGTGTAGTATACGGTTCTGAGGGGTGGTCTGAATTGAGGATAAATATTTGAAAATCATTGCATAAAGAGGATGTATAAATCCATCAACTAGATTAAACCACCTAGGAAACCTGTGTAAATTAAAAAATGATAATAATAAGGGAGCCCAAAACAGGGCCCATCTTTAGAGATGGAAAGGAAAAAAGTGAAGCTAGCAAAGAAGATTGAGAGGAACTGACCAAGAGGATGGGAGGAAAATTGCAATAGTGTGGCTTCATGAAAGCCAAGGATTTCAATGAGGAAGCTGTCACCTGCGTCAAACGCTGCAGAGGGGACAAGATGACACTGGAGTGACCACTGTATCTGGCAACATGGTGATCACTGCCAACTCTGGCAAGAACCACAAGAGCCATTCCATTACTGTGGTGTGAATGGAACCCCATGGAATGGGTGGAGGAGAGCCTGGCAGGTGGGGAAGGAGAGAAAGCGATTATAGGCAACTCTTCCAAGAAGTTTTTCTATTACAAGGAACAGAAGAATGAGGAGATAATCAGAGGCAGACGTGGATTTTTGGTTTTATTTTTAATATAGGAGGTATTAGAACTTATCTGTGGCTGGTGAACGTAGTGTAGTAGAGAGAGAGGGAAAAACACAAGGTCTTTGAGAAAGCAAAAAGGCTGGGATCCAGAATTTAAGAATTCAAGAGATCTCGACTCAAGTCCATATTTTCTCATGGACTCTGCTCTTTGTAAAGGGTTGGTCTCTACGAGACAGGGGAACTTCACCCACAGAACCTGGAGTGAAGGTTGAAGGCACTGGTGCTGAAGCAGGTATAGCTGGTAGACTTGGTGATATGAAAATGAGGAAGTTCCTGGCAGAATATTCCATTTTCTCAATGAATTCTGAAGG
Organism: Neophocaena asiaeorientalis asiaeorientalis; assembly: GCF_003031525.2. Taxonomy (NCBI): domain Eukaryota; kingdom Metazoa; phylum Chordata; class Mammalia; order Artiodactyla; family Phocoenidae; genus Neophocaena; species Neophocaena asiaeorientalis. Next base: position 10,041,786 of record NW_020176571.1, read on the forward strand.
CAGATCTACCAGCAGAGAGTGCTAGTCAGAGACAGGAGAGATGTAACAGGTCTGAGTGAGAAGAGAGAGTGAGAAGTTATTCTGGAGCGGGAGAAAGTTAATATAGTAGGAAATGCAGTAGGAGCTCTGGGCAGGACCAAGTCACAGTTTGAGGACTGTGGCTTTGTCATCATGATTGTGTTTCTCCAACTTGGAGGAGAAACCGGAGTCGTTCAAGTGCTTCAAGGCAGGCATGAAAGAGGCGGTTTACTCAGCCATAAAAAAGAATGAAATAATGCCATTTGCAGCAACATGGATGGACCTAGAGATTATCGTACTACGTGAAATAAGCCAGACAGACAAAGACAAATAGCATATGATATCACTTATGCGTGGAATATAAAATATGACACAAATGAACTTATCTACAAAACAGAAACAGGCTCACAGACATAGAGAACAGACTTGTGGTTGCCAAGGGGGAGGGAAGAATTGGGAGTTTGGGATTAGCAGATGCAAACTACTATATAGGATGGATAAACAACAAGATCCTACTGTACAGCACAGGGAACTATATTCAATATCCTGTGATAAAACATAATGGAAAAGAATATGAAAAAGAATATACATATGTATAACTGAATCACTTTGCTGTACAGCAGAAATTCCATTCACCACTGCAACAAAAAGAATAAAATACCTAGGAATAAACCTATCTAAGGAGGTAAAAGACCTGTCCTCAGAAAGTTATAAGATGCTGATAGAAAGAAATCAAAGATGACACAAACAGATGGAGAGATATACCATGTTCTCGGATTGGAAGAATCAATATTGTGAAAATGACTATACTTCCCAAAGCAATCTACAGATTCGACACAATCCCTATCAAATTACCAATGGCACTTTTTACAGAACTAGAACAAAAAAATCTTAAAATTTGTATGGTGACACAAAAGACCCTGAATAGCCAAAGCAACCTTGAGGGAAAAATATTAGTCTTTGCCTAAGTCTCTGCCTTCAAGGGAACTCAGGGTAAGATCACTGGTACTAGAAAGAGCTACATAGATCAGAACCTCAAGATGGGGCTGTGGAGTTCAATGAAGATCCCACTGCTGGGGGTAAGTGGGGTAGTGGTGACTCCTGGCATGGTAACTACTAGCTTCACAAATGCTACTAGTTTCCCCTGTGGTAGACTGGGACAAGGTAGGGGTAGAGGGTGATGTATGGGGTTGGGTGGTGGCTCTGGTCCTTGAACATGTGGGCAGTTGGCTGACTTTGTCAATATATTTTGCAAGTCTTGAAAAAAGAAACTGAAAGGGTCAAGTCAGCCAACTGTCAACTCAGGGCTTTCTGTGAAAGCCTTCCATGCCATGTATAAGGAGACTCACACCTCGTAGCCACAGGCAGACTGTTGAAAATCAGACCCCAAGAACTAACTGTAGCAGTGACAGCACTGCAAAGGAGACTAAATGCACAGCCTTGGACTATCTCCTGTGACAATAACAGGAAAGGATGGGACCCTGAGACCCACATGGGGACCTCTGGGTGGACAGGGAGGGAGGCTTTGCCTGAAACCTCGCGGAAGGCAAGAGAAGCTCCCCCAACCCCTCGCCAGAGGAAAGAAACCTGACCTTACTTAGAGACTCTGCAAGGACCTCATCTGAGGCAGGTGTCTTTCAGTATGACTCTGCTCCTCCAAGACATGTGCCCTGTCTGCCTCATCCTGTCCTGGCCAGTAACCAGAGCCTGGTCACATGCAACTCCAGCTGGACAGCACATCCCTAGACGGGGCGATGGCCGGCAGGAAATAGCTTCCAGGCTGAAGGGATGGCTTTATGATGCAGACCTCAGAAAGCAGTGAGCACAGCTGAGAGTGGATTCTGAGGGAGTCCAGGCGGGGTACAGCTATAGAGAACTTGTTAGCATGGGAGCACTCGCCTGTGAATTGAGGGTCGAGGTCCTGTCAAAGCCTCCTCGGGGCAGTGCTAATACCCTCCTGGGTCGGTGGCCCAGGGAATGAGGCGGTGGATGATGGAGTGACTTTGGCAGAACCTTGGGGTCAGAAGACTAGTGAGGTGGGAACATCAGGCTGGAAGCACCACGCGAGCCTGAGAATGGTGACGTAACTGTGCGCTGAGATGATTTCCGAAGGCTCTTCTACAAAGCTCTGGCGGGATCAAGCACCAGTCACCCATGGGGGTTATCAGCTCAATACAGCTCCTTGCGTTGGCTTCCCTCCTTCCCTATCTCACTTCCCTAGTCCCTAATTTCCTCTCCTCGAGATGCTTCCCACACAAGCTCTCTGAGCAAAAGCTAAGAGGCTGCTTCCGAGGAGCGAAGTTCCAGGCGAGGTAGAGAATCCAGAGGCTGCTCCTGGCCCCGCCACTGGCTCCAAGCACTGACGCTTCCTACTGCAGCGTCCAGGACTCAGTGGGTCCTCAGCACGTGACAACTCCCTCCTTCCCTTCTTCGCCCTTCCCCTGAATCAGTAAATTTGGATGGCGGTTAAGGGCAAACAACTCCTTGAGACAGAACAATGACCTCTTCTGCTCTGTGCCTACCCAAAGCCCCTGTGAACTCACCCTTCCTCAGCCCTGACTCCGCTTCTCCTTCCCCAGCACACGGTTTGCCTCCCTGGTCCCTATGTAGCCTCAGGATAACTGTGTCCCCCAGAGGGATCGAATCCCCTTCTGGGGAAATCAAAGAGCAGATGAAGAATTAGTCACCAGACTGTGTCACTTTGAATACAAGGAAGAGGGAAAGGAAAGGAGGTGTAGGAGCAGGGTGGAGGCAGACGGGCAGGGGAGCGGCCGGGAGAGGAGAGAGGCAGGAGGGTAGCAGCGCTGTGGTTGAGGAGTTCACACATTTGATTTTCTTTCATCATCACAATACATTTGCAAGGTGTTCTCCTGTCACACAGATGAGGGAGGCAAGGCTCGGGGTCCCTGTCTTAAACACCTGATTCCTAAGCTAAACTGACAGCTCGGAGTTGCAGGTGGTGCTACCACAAGAGCCAGAGACAGAGCCTGATTAAGAATGAGGGAAACCGGGGCTTCCCTGGTGGCACAGTGGTTAAGAATCCACCTGCCAATGCAGGGGACACAGGTTTGAGCCCTGGTGCGGGAAGATTCCACATGTTGCGGAGCAACTAAGCCCGTGAGCCACAACTACTGAGCCCGCGTGCCACAACTACCGAGCCCGCGTGCGACAAGTACTGAAGCCCGTGCTCTGCAACAAGAGAAGCCACCGCAGTGAGAAGCCCGCACACCGCAACGAAGGGCAGCCCCCGCTCGCAGCAACTAGAGAAAAGCCCGCACGCAGCAACAAAGACCGACACGGCCAAAAATAAATAAATGAAAAAAAAAAATGAGGGAAACCAAACAGACCAGATACACTGATGCCTTAGGCCTCTGCCTCCTTCAAGCCTGGATTTATTTGGAAACACCAAGTTATAGGGGAACTTCATCGAACTGGAATGCGGGCGACCAGAATATTTTCATTTTTCCCTCTGCTTAACAAGTAATGGTCACCAAAAAGTATAGATGGAGCAATTTCCAGGGGAAGAGGGCACAAAGGCTGTGAAGAGAAGCACCGGCTGCACTGGGCCCCGAGCTCTGAGCACCAGGATGAGGCAGCCCAGAACCAGGGCAGAGGACCAAGCCAGCGGCTGTTGACAATACAATGAACTTAACCACGACACCCCAGGCAATGGGACCAGAACGCCTTCAATTGTTCTACTTTGCTTCTGGAAGGTCCAGGGCATTACACCACCTCCCTTTGCTTTCCTGCTAAGATCTTCGCCCAGGAATTTCCACCTCTACCAATGAAACAGCTTATTTCTTCCTATACTATATTGCTTTCTCAAGGTTCCTGCTGAAGTCCTCCTAACTCTTTGCCATTTCAGCATTCTTCTTTAATGTCAGGTCCTTTGTAAATTGTACGTTCTTCTCCATTTCCAGTAATAACTAAGCTTCAAAGACTCATAATACCCTAGAGCTGAAGGGACCAATTTTTTTAAACTCAAGAAACAATTAGGGCTTCCCTGGTGGCACAGTGGTTGAGAATCTGCCTGCCAATGCAGGGGACACAGGTTCGAGCCCTGGTCTGGGAAGATCCCACATGCCGCAGAGCAACTAAGCCCGTGAGCCACAACTACTAAGCCTGCGCGTCTGGAGCCTGTGCTCCGCAACAAGAGAGGCAGCGACAGTGAGAGGCCCATGCACCGCGATGAAGAGTGGCCCCCACCTGCCGCAACTAGAGAAAGCCCCCGCACAGAAACAAAGACCCAACACAGCCATAAATAAATAAATAAAATTAAAAAAAAAAGAAACAATTATATAGCATTTACCCTAAGCCACACACACGGTTGAATCCCTTGAAATTATTAACCTATTTAATAATACTCATAACAATTCTATGAGTAAGGTACGGTTATTATCCCCACTTTTTCTCAGATGAAGACCCTGAGGTTCAACAAGATTAAATAACTTACTTTGGGTCAGACAACTAGAAAGTGGCAGAGCCAGGAAGTCTGGCTCCAAAGTCTGTGCCTTAAAAAAAGTCTTAACCTTAGGGATCATTTCAACCATCCCCTTCATTTTACAGAGGAGGAGACTCAAACACAAAAAGCTAAGTGATTTGTGCAAAGATAAGGTAGACTGTGGGCTGGTGTGCAAGTTTTCTGATTTCCAGTTCAATGTTTTTGTCCCCGTATCCCAAGGCTGGACTCCAGACAGCAGTCTTCACCTCTAGGCTACATTTCAACGATGGTTTCCCATGAGTTCAACTGACCCGTAGCTTTATAATATCATCATGGATCTTCATTTTACCAAGGTTGTGTAGAAACACATGGGACGTTGTTAAGGCTCTGCACCTAGTCCTTTGGGGCTTTAGAATCGGGTGATCCAGGTCCTAGGGCTTCCTGATCAGCTGTGAGACCCTGGCAGGTTCCTTTCCCTCTCTAGAAAGTCTAGCTGGTGTATGGGAGGGTGCCCTGCACACTGTAAGACATCTATAAATCCTATAATTACAATAATGAGGGTTAGTACTGTTAAAAGCAACACGTTTTACCCTTGATTTCTGCAGAGTTTGTGAAGTGGTGACGAGGATGTAGTCTCAGACGGTCACTGTTGTTCAAGGCAGGAGGACCTTGTGCTGAGCTGGGTGTTGGGGGGATACGGGAGGCTGGGGGCAAAAGCTGGAAACGCAGCCATGTTCCTGTCATTACCAGCTCTGGATAAGAGTGGTGTGGGGCAAAATGGAAGGCTGTTAATAATAGAGAAACTGGGGGTCATGGAGACATACGTCTGCATGGGCCCCAGCCCCCAGCCCTGGGGCACGTGCTTTCACCTGCTCTTTCATATCCGCCGTTACTGTAGCATCGAATGCAAACCTCAGGTCAGACTGATGCATTTGGTATTTCCACTGTTTTCTCAGCCACCTCTGTCACTGGACATCGGGAGCCCTTCAAGGACAGGAACGCTTGTCTTTTATCTCTGTGTCTACAAAGCCAGCAGCGTGGCTGGCGTTCAGGAAATGGTGGGTGAATAGGGAATGAAAGAATGCTTTTTTGACTTCCTTGAATAGCAACCATTTTGCCTTTGCCCAGCAGCCCAGGACTCAGGGCGTTCTAGAAGTAGCCTTCCCAGGGTTGTGGTCAGGCAGGACTAATATTGGGCTGGGGGAGTCAATGGAATTTTCAGGAAGTGTGGGAAGAGACAGTGAAGCCTGGAACTTTTGTAGATTCAGTTTCTGAGAAGCACTGTGGGGTAGTTCTCCAGTATTCCATCACGCAACCCCCAAGGGTGCCCATAACTGCCTCTGCATCAGAATACTCTCCTATACATATTAAGAAACAAAAACTAAATCAAGTAAGTATTTAAAAAACTCAATCTAGCACTTTGTCTTGTGGGCACTTTAATCCCTAGGAGATACTCAGACAGCTGTAGTTTTGGGCTTCAAAGACAATTTTAAGAAAGGAAGTGGGGATAAAGGCCCTGAGAGAGGCGATGCCAATTCACACATTCTTTGTGTATACTTCAAAATTGAGACTTTTGAGAACTCCTTAATGACAGGAAGAAAGTATAAACTTGGTAGGGCTCCTACAGCACCTAGCACTGGCTATGCACACAGACAATGCTCAATAAAAACTGGATATATGGATGGATGGATGGATGGATGGATAAATGGATGGTGGATGGATCGATGGATGGGTGGATGGATGGATGGATGGATAAATGGATGGAGGAAGGATGGATGGATGGGTGGATTGATGGATGGATGGATGGGTGGATGGATAGATGGATGGATGGATGGATGGATGGAGAAAGGGATGGTGGATGGATGGATGGATGGGTGGATGGATGGATGGATGGATAAATGGATGGAGGAAGGATGGATGGATGGGTGGATTGATGGATGGATGGATGGGTGGATGGATAGATGGATGGATGGATGGATGGATGGAGAAAGGGATGGTGGATGGATGGATGGATGGGTGGATGGATGGATGGATGGATAAATGGATGGAGGAAGGATGGATGGATGGGTGGATTGATGGATGGATGGATGGGTGGATGGATAGATGGATGGATGGATGGATGGATGGAGAAAGGGATGGTGGATGGATGGATGGATGGGTGGATGGATGGATGGATGGATAAATGGATGGAGGAAGGATGGATGGATGGGTGGATTGATGGATGGATGGATGGGTGGATGGATAGATGGATGGATGGATGGATGGATGGAGAAAGGGATGGTGGATGGATGGATGGATGGGTGGATGGATGGATGGATGGATAAATGGATGGAGGAAGGATGGATGGATGGGTGGATTGATGGATGGATGGATGGGTGGATGGATAGATGGATGGATGGATGGATGGATGGAGAAAGGGATGGTGGATGGATGGATGGATGGGTGGATGGATGGATGGATGGATAAATGGATGGAGGAAGGATGGATGGATGGGTGGATTGATGGATGGATGGATGGGTGGATGGATAGATGGATGGATGGATGGATGGATGGAGAAAGGGATGGTGGATGGATGGATGGATGGGTGGATGGATGGATGGATGGATAAATGGATGGAGGAAGGATGGATGGATGGGTGGATTGATGGATGGATGGATGGGTGGATGGATAGATGGATGGATGGATGGATGGATGGAGAAAGGGATGGTGGATGGATGGATGGATGGGTGGATGGATGGATGGATGGATAAATGGATGGAGGAAGGATGGATGGATGGGTGGATTGATGGATGGATGGATGGGTGGATGGATAGATGGATGGATGGATGGATGGATGGAGAAAGGGATGGTGGATGGATGGATGGATGGGTGGATGGATGGATGGATGGATAAATGGATGGAGGAAGGATGGATGGATGGGTGGATTGATGGATGGATGGATGGGTGGATGGATAGATGGATGGATGGATGGATGGATGGAGAAAGGGATGGTGGATGGATGGATGGATGGGTGGATGGATGGATGGATGGATAAATGGATGGAGGAAGGATGGATGGATGGGTGGATTGATGGATGGATGGATGGGTGGATGGATAGATGGATGGATGGATGGATGGATGGAGAAAGGGATGGTGGATGGATGGATGGATGGGTGGATGGATGGATGGATGGATAAATGGATGGAGGATGGATGGATGGATGGGTGGATGGATGGATGGATGGATAAATGGATGGTGGATGGATGGATGGATGGGTGGATGCGTGGATGGATGGATGGATGGATAAATGGATGGTGGATGGATGGATGGATGGGTGGATGGATAGATGGATGGATGGATGGATAAATGGATGGTGGATGGATGGATGGATGGATGGTGGGTGGATTGGTGGATGGGTGGATGGATGGATGGATGGATAAATGGATGGTGGATGGATGGATGGATGGGTGGATGGATAGATGGATGGATGGATGGATAAATGGATGGTGGATGGATGGATGGATGGGTGGATGGATAGATGGATGGATGGATGGATAAATGGATGGTGGATGGATGGATGGATGGGTGGATGGATAGATGGATGGATGGATGGATAAATGGATGGTGGATGGATGGATGGATGGGTGGATGGATAGATGGATGGATGGATGGATAAATGGATGGTGGATGGATGGATGGATGGGTGGATGGATAGATGGATGGATGGATGGATAAATGGATGGTGGATGGATGGATGGATGGGTGGATGGATAGATGGATGGATGGATGGATAAATGGATGGTGGATGGATGGATGGATGGTGGATGGGTGGATGGACAGAATACAACTTTCTATTGCCACCACTGCCAACAGTCACCTGTAACTAGTGTAACTCTATAGTCTGAATATCCTAATAACCTACCATGCTCTTTCCCATTAATTCTCTCTGGACTGTTTTTGCACAGAACTGATATCTACTTATTGTCTGTTCTTTATTCAATCATTCAAAAGAAAACTCTGTCTCCCTCATCACCTAATAGTAAAACCGTCTACATACGCCAGTGCCTTCTCACACAAATCAAACAACATGATACAATGGTGTTTTCATTCACTGTATTGTGTCTCCATCTGAGTAAGAGATGGAATCAGAGATGTAGTTAAAGTCTAAGACAGATGCTTTCCTTCTTCTGTCATTCATCTGGCACTAGCTATGGTGTTTCAAAACAAAAAAACCAAAACATGCTAACAATAAACTAGCATTCGCTCCTTACCTGGGGTAGGGGAGGGGCTGATGTAAATTAGTCTCTGCAAGTCCTTTCACCTATCGTAACACTTTGTCCCAAAAAACTCATTGCCATTCCTACAGCCAGGAAGGAATCTGGCCGCTCAGGTCATCTTCACCCATGTCCAGACTCCTTCTCAGAGAACTTTATTCCTTCCGTCCCTCCCGCTTTTGTGTAATTCCCTATCTGCCCCAGATTTTGAGTGATAAAGATTTCCAAGGCCAGATAATTCTTGGGTTGGGAATAGGTGATTCATGGAGAGACAGTCTTGGAAGAGAAGGGAAGGAAGAGCATTAGAGAGGAAGCTTGGGGAAGCTGCAGAGAGGATGGTGCCAAATGAATGACCAGAGGGAAAAAACATGGGAGAAGTACAATAGAACCTGGAGAAAAAACTGTTTCCCACATCTCTTGCTCATTCCAGAACTTTCAGAAAAGAGGTGAAGAGATGGAGAACGGGTTTGGGGAAAGTAATCCTCTGTTCTATGACAGGATTCGCTTTGTTACTGAAGGGAAATAACCGACAAGAGAAGAGAGAGACAGAAAGAAACCAGGAGTAGGGTGGGCGAGACAAAGAGGAAGACATATGGGGAGGGGGTGGAGGAGAAGGGTGAGGAGGAGAGAACACGGAATGCATCGGGAACGCTGCTGGAAACAGAAAAACCGCCCCCAGAGGAAAATGCCAGCATCTCTGGGCAAAAATCTAAACTGTCATCACATGCATCTCTGCTCTCAGAAATATACACATTTTTTCCTTTCAAGATGATTCCCCACTCCGACATCAGGAGAACACTTCAAACCGAGAGACTAAGATAATTTCATTCCTGCTATCATGTAGCACTTCCAGGCCCTCCCTTGGCATTCTCCATAAATGTGCCATCACCACCCTTTAGACAAATCAGTGCTGGGAGCCCAGGGCAGGGAAGATTCAGGGCTAAGTCCTTGTCTAGACTTCATATAGATTTTACCTCTTACAAAAATGGAGTGGAAGAAATCTGTCCCTCTTGGAAAAAAAAATGAGGAAAAGAAAATGCAATCTTGAATGTTTACACATTCTAAATACAGTACCTTCATTCAATTCTCCGTTGTTAATGTCAGTAGAGCAGGGACAGTCCAAAAAAACAAGCAGAATGAGACAATGATAACAAAACCAATGGCTACGTTTCTCGAGCACTTATATCAGGTCCTCTGTACACACTTTGCATACATTCTCATTTAACCAGTATGAAGACAACAGGAAGCCTTTAGTGCTACCCATGTTTTTACAGATGAAGAAGCAAGCTCAGAGAGGTTAGGTAACTTGGCCAAGGTTGCTCAGCAGATAAGTATGGGGCCCAGATGTTGAGAGACCCTTCTGGCTTCCTATATCATGCAAGGGCCTAAATTTTATTTTACCAACAGTCAATATTAAGCTCCTTGCCCACCAACATTTTCGTATACCTGGTAATGGAGAGAAAATGGTTGAATCCTTCCCTTCCCTTTAATTTTTTCCCTAAGCTATTTACAGAATAATAAAACGAGCTCAGCACTTCTACTCCACCGTCTTGGCCAGTCGGATCACCCTTTATCAGAAATTAGGCAACCGACATGAGTAATCAAAAAACTAAATAATCAATCCCTGATCAATGGTAGTTAATGGTAAAAAAGAGGAAATAAAAGCTATGTATAGACCACATGTGCCTGCCCTCTCTACCATATTGGACACTATTGATCCCTTTTGCTTTCTTTTTTTTTTTTTTTTTTTTTTTTGCAGTACACGGGCCTCTCACTGTTGCGGCCTCTCCCGTTGCGGAGCACAGGCTCCGGACGCGCAGGCTCAGCGGCCATGGCTCACGGGCCCAGCCGCTCCGCGGCACGTGGGATCTTCCCGGACCGGGGCACGAACCCGTGTCCCCTGCATCGGCAGGCGGACTCTCAACCACTGCGCCACCAGGGAAGCCCACCTTTTGCTTTCATAAAGGTCATTTCTTTCGGCTTCAGTAGCCTGCCCTCTACAGAGCTGATCACCACAGCCTCCCTCCCTGTATCCACCGGCCTGTGGCCTTTGCTGAATATTCTGCCTCATCCTCCCTCCAACTGTACTGGGTGTTCAAGGCTCAGCCGGAATCTCACTTTCCCGTTCTCTACGTACTCTTCTCCTGAAAGAGCAGATCTTTTCTCAGCCGGCCACTGACAGCTGTATCGACACTATGCTGATGCATTCCAAATCTGTAACCTCACATTCCAGACTCGATTAGCTGTAGACACTGCAAGACATGCTCACTGACACGTCCTGCCCTCAGCTCAGAATTCACCATATTTTCTGTGAAAAACAGGTTTCTACTTCAACTTTTCCATTTCCATTGATTCATCACCAGCCTTTCAATCTCAAAACCTAAAAGCCAGCTTTGACTATTTTATCTCCTGTATTATCTCTATGTAGGACATTACTAGATCCTAAAATAGCATTCTTCAAAATTCTCTTGCGATCTCTGAGGCCACCAAAATCCTGGCTCTGGTCACCTTGCATTTGGAGTAGGTCTGACTTGTCTCCCACCCTTGGGTCACTCACTACTCTTCCCCCATCCTTTCATATAGTGGTACGGGATTAATCTTCTCAACATAACCATTTCATCGAGTCTTTCCTACAGTAACCTCTCAGGATAGAGTTAAATGACATTAATCTAGCTTTCAGGGTTTTTCATAACATACTGGTTAGCAGTCACACTCATTCAGCCCAAAGCAGGGATTCAAAAACTAAACAGGCTATTTCTTAAAGAGAAGATTCAGAGAATCTTAAAGAGAAGAAGCAGCAGAAAGATACCCCAGTGGTGTCTAATTCAACTCCTTTACAGAAATATAACATGCATTAGCTAAAAGTTGATGTAATCCTACTTTTTTATTGATGCATGCTCTTTACCATGCTATTTTTTTAATGAGATTTGAACAGACTAAATGACTTGATTAAGTTCACACAATTAGATGCCAATTCCCAATATGGTACCTTTCCAACTCTAGCCTTTCCAGAAAAACAACTCTGTCCCACAGTGACCCCACGCTTATTCCCATTAGCTGTCTACAAATCCATTCAGATGAAGTTGATCCCATGAACATTCAGTGTCAAGTCCAAATCTTTGTTCATGCTATCGTTCCCACTTGGAGAAAGGTCACCTTCCCTTGGGCCTCTACCTTCTACATCCTTTGAAGTCTAGGTCAAGTTCCATTGCCTCCAATTCCTCCACAATGTTTCAAGGCTTCAACTTCAACCTATGTAGATAACACTCCTTGACTGTAGCATATGAGCTGTATTACCCATCTGAGGCACTTAATCACATTCTTACACTTTTTTTTTTTAACATCCTTATTGGAGTTTAATTGCTTTACAATGATATGTTAGTTTCTGCTGTATAACAAAGTGAATCACCTATACGTATACATATATCCCCATATCCCGTCCCTCTTGCGTCTCCCTCCCACCCTCCCTATCCCACCCCTCCAGGCGGTCACAGAGCACCGAGCTGATCTCCCTGTGCTTTGCGGCTGCTTCCCACTAGCGATCTACCTTACGTTTGGTAGTGTCTATATGTCCACATGTCTCACACTCTTACTCAACAATTTTGTGTATGTAGCCTTTGCTTCTTCAACTAAACTCAAGTTCTGAAGAGAATCAGAACATGTCTTTTTTGTTGTGATGTCCTTCACACCAACTATAGCTCCTTGAGCAGAGCAGACACTGCACTATTTGTTAAAAACATAGACTCTAAGAATAGAACCTGAAACAAAGTCTTAAATAGATAATCCAGAGGCCCGGAGGAAATCAAATCCATAGATAATACAAAGCTTAATTTTCCAATTAGCTTAAGTTAATTAACTGATTTTCAAATATTTAGTAAGTGCCTGCTCTGAGCCAATTAAAGTGTCTAGTATTAAAGGGCGATGGTGAGTGGAACAGACAGACACACTGCTGCCAACATGGAGCTAATAGTCTAGTCAGAGAAAGACACAAACATTAAATGATCGCATATGTGTGTGTGTGTCTAATTTAACTAGGACTGTAGGAAAAATGGGAAAAAGTGGACAGATTTGAGATATATTTTTCTATAGAACCAGTAAAATGAGAAAATTGATTAGATGAAGGATTTGAGGGAGAGGAAAGAATCAAAGATGACTTGCAAATTTCTGACACATGCAACCAGAAAGATAACTGTGCCATTCCTCTGAAATGAAGAAAGTAGCGGAGGGCAAGGTTGAAGGGATTGTATCATGAAAATCCAACCTTCGGCATATGCTGAACAGTTCATTAGTAGAACACCAGCAAATAAGAGAAGTCAACAAGAAGCACTTGGAGGCCCATGTCCTGACCTTTACCCTGTTCACCTTCAGATCGTGTTTCTCAAAAAGAAAACGCTCCACCCAAAATTGGGCCTGCGAAGAGGAAAGCAGAATCGTGGAGCTCAGACGGCCCAGAATTGGGTAACTAGACTGTGAATTACTGCAGGTTACTGTTTGCTGAGGCTTGAAGAATACAAAATAAATCTTTTCAATCCAAGAAAATAAAATCTGGCCCATTTATTTTTCTTATCAAGTGAGTCAAAAGCTTAGCTGAACAGAAAACTAAAAGTAATCTGAAAAAGGACAGCTTCTGGTGTGTATACTCATGCAAAACGCAGGCTTAACACACAGGCCCTGACTCTTTGTGCCCCTCCGGGTGCCTGGTCAGCTGCTGTATAACGTGTGCTAGGAATGAAGCCACGGTTCTGGATTCCAAACCTATTCAAGCTTTGATCACAGGGTTGGAAGGGAACATAGATGTTCAATACCTCATAAAATCAAAGGATCAAAGAACCTAACCTAATCAGAAGGAACACAGGGCTCATTTTTTTCCAAATTCTTTTCAGGCAGGCATCTCCCCAAGACACTATTTTACAGATGAGGAAACCAAAGTCTGAAAAGGTAAAATGACTTGTAACACAGCTAATGGGTAGTAAAGCTGGGAACAGAGGCATGCTCTCAGCACAGCGCCCCTTTCACTCTAGAGACCACATTGCTGCATGGTAAAGAGAGGGGCAGGCCTAGAAAAGAAGTCCCTTTTGGAAAGTAATTTGAGATCAGATTCTGAGAGCAGAAACTTGCTATCTAAGGAGGATGACTGCTAAGTATCACTTTGGCTAAAACAAGTCCCCATCAGTCCTTCACCTCGTAAGCAAAATGATCCAAATGATATTTGAAAAATATAAACCTGAGAGTGGGTAGAAGATGATTTTCGTGACGTGAGAGAAAAGGGACCTAGAACAGCATGTTATGAGCACCTGGGCACAAGGTAATGAGGGCAGTGGCTATGGAAAAGAATGACAACTTCGGGGCGCCATACAAGAATTCTGGAGTCTGACTATCACATAAAAGAAGCGAAGGGCAGCGAGGAATCGTTTCCAAGTCCACGTGACTGATTAGAAGGCAGAAGGTCATGTGAGCACTCTGCACATAAAGCCAACGTTGAAAACTAGTCCAAAGCCTACATTTTACCGCCAATGAATCAGAAAAATCCCCTTCACACATGAAGGACAGCATATTGAACTTTTAAAAAGAATAATCACTTTTTCACCCCACATGCATGGGCCCCACCTTTCATCTTTATTGATTCATTCACACTCTCATTCAACAGCAAAAAAATGTGTGAGTCTTCTAGGCACTGAGTCCTGGAGTGGCTACGAGAAATGAACGAGGCAGTCCCAGCCTCGGGTGCGCTCAGATCTACTTTTAATTTGAACTGCTGGCACATCTAAGTGTTTATTATAATAGCGGTGTGAACGCAGGGCTATGGGAACACAAAGAGAGGGATGACTAATTCTGCCTGGAACTGTTAGGGAAGACTTCATGGAGGAGGTGACACTTGAGTTAGATCTTAAGGGACAGTCATGTATCCACCAAGGGAACTGAAAGAGGACTATTAGAGAGTACAACCCATGTGATGCCAGGAGCAGTAAAAACACTGTCATATTTAGAGAATGGTCGGTCATGTCACTGGGTGTTGCTGGATCACAAGCAGGGTATGTTGGGGCCAGGCAAGGAGTTGGAAGAGGGAGGCAGTTGAATAACATAAGCCCACTCATAAAAGTTAGGCCCAGATATTCAAGGTCTTTGATGGCTTGCTGAGAAACATATCACATCCAGCAGATAAAAGGGAGCCATCAGAGACTGGTGGAAAATTAGCTTTCTGCTCTAGATACCCAATTCGTCATTATTTGCAGCATACTGAAATCTTATTTAAATCAATGAGTCTCAGGTGGCAACTTCTTCCTCACCCCCAACTTGATTGGAGAAAGACCACTTTAGCCACTTTGAAGTCTTCAGTGGCAACGGCTCCATCCAAAAAAGCATGGATGCCGAGGTGATGGGCTTTCCACCATCCAAAGCAGCCACCAGACCTCAACGTCCTGGCAGATGCTTGCTGGGGCCACTGTCATTCTGATCAGGCCTTGTTTCTTTCTTCTTTGTAAAGGAAAGCAGAATCTATTTGAGGGATTTTGAGCACGTACCCCCTTTCAGGAGCACACACCCCTTAACTGAATTCACAAAGGCAGGCTTTTCATTTTCTCGGCAAGGCACGCTGCTGCCGCTCCCCCGCCGTAATGCTTCTCTCTACTCCATTAGGACGGGCCAGCGCAGGCTGGACCGACGGCAGGTTCTGCAGGCTCTGCGATCATGCTCTCAGCACCCAGGCATTACAGGATCATGCCCCAGTCTCATTTATTTCTGAAACGTCTCTTCTCCCTCAGATATGTCCTGTTCCTTCTTTCTATCTCCTGTCAATTTCTTTTCTTATAGACATATTTCCCTGCTGCTTACTAATAACCAGAGTGACTGATTCGACAGCTGGTATGACCAAGTGTGGAGAAGTAGGATCCTTTCCCAGTGCTCAGAAGGAATGGGAGAGACAGGCATTTTTCTTTTCTTTTGGAAAAAAAACAAGCTCACAATCTGAAGCACGTGTCACTGCCAGGGCTGACAGACTTAGCATGTGTGTCCTTTACAAGGGACCCAAAAGATTTTAAAGCCTGAATCAATGCTGTGCTTGCTTTCTTTTCCCACTTTCCAATTTTACCTTTTCAGTGGAAAAAGAAACATGTCTCAGTTTTCCTGACACCGAGACACATGAACTATCATCTCCCACAGGGAAGAGGAAAAGGAAGTACCACTCAACTCCTGGCTGTACCCTCGGCCCCTCCAGGACAGCATATGGAGTTTCTAGGTCACCCTTTTTCTTTGAAAGTTCTCCAATTTACTATTTTTTTAAAAATTTGTTTTATTGAAGTATAGTAGATTTACAGTGTTGTGTTAGTCTCTGGTGTATAGCAAAGCGATTCAGTTATACATATGTATTTTCTTTTTCGTAGTCTTTTCCATTATGGTTTATCACAGGATACCGAATATAGTTGCCTGTGTTATACAGTAGAACCTTGTTGATTACCCATCCTATATATAATAGTTTGCATCTGCTAACCCCAAACTCCCACTCCATCCCTCCCCCACCCCCATCCCCCTTGGCAACCACAAGTCTGTTCTCTACGTCTGTGAGTCTGTTCCTGTTTCGTAGATAGGCTCATTGACGTCATATTTTAGATTCCACGTGTAAGTGATATCGTATGGGTTTTGTCTTTCTCTGTCTGACTTACTTCACTTAGTTTGATAATTTTTAGGTTACCCTTTTGACTCAACACGTAAGACAGCACAGTGGGCTGCTCTGGGGAGATTAACTCTGGTCCACCTTTTCCTCGCTGTCTGAAGACAGCACCAAAGAGCGAGGATGAAATGAAGTTGACGTGAGAACAATGGCAGCAAGGAAAAGGAAACCCCTGTACAGCACAAGAAACATTAAGAATGGCCACGGGCTCTCGGCCACTAAGTGCCACGGGTCCATAATTGTTTGAGGTTCGCAGTGCAGGACAGTAGCTACACCTCCTTTTCTCTGCCCTTTACCTCCAGTGCAGAACCCAAAATCGTCTTGTGCGTCCCTGCCAAGAAATCCAGAAAAAAACCAAACCAAAACAAAAAAACAACCTCTAAATACTTAAAAACAAACAGCTCAACACATAATCCTACTTATAGCACCAGTCACTGGGCGTATGCAAAATAAAGATTTGACCGCGCCTGCATGAGACATTCTCAATCCAGCCTTGAGGAGCCAGCTCGATATTAGAACATGCCTGGTCTAGCCCAAAAGAGGTACGCACGTTGTACAGCAGTTAATAAATGCTTCTCCATAGTGATTAGTTCCTCCCTCCTCTCATGCTCTTGGTGTAGAGACACCAGAAGGCTCCATTTAATAGCCCAGATCTGAAACCTGGAGTTTGGGGGAGCACAAGTGTTCTGCATTCATTCCCTCCTGTTCATTCAACAAAGCCCAAGTCTGATGCTGCAAAGTGCCATGTGTTCAGCCAGGCACCTTTGTGATAAACATGGGAGAGATGGCAGGGTGGGTGGAAAACAGGGGTCAAGGCCAGTGATAACAAGCACCTCATAATCACCTACTTGGTAAGTGTGTCTGGAGACTGTCACGGCTCTCACTCACAAATCACAAAGAGCTTTAACAACAATAATGTAGCATTTCTTTCTCTTCTTCTTATCCCTTTGGACAAACATACAGTTTATGCCATGCAGAGTCTTTAATAAGATGGATGGCATCACCCAATTCTGAAGACTTCTGTCCTTCCTTCATATAATACAATTCCAAAGCTATGCCTCAGCCTATCTTGCTTACTTGCTCACAGCAGTCAGATGAAATCACCTGCAAACCCACACCAGAACATTCTCAAGCCCAACACAGTGGGCTGCCCTGACGGAGAGCTCCCCCAGCTTCCGGGGGGAGAGCTGGAAGATCAAGATAGCCCATCACTTGTTTCTTATCTTACCTCTCACCCCGTGTCTTCCTGATTCTAACCTGTTTTTCCTTTCATTCTGTAGCCCTTCAGGGAGCAATTCCATTAAATGTAACAACAATGTAGTAATACAAAGAACATCATTTTCTAGCGCTAATAACTTTCATTTTAAAAACCACTTGTGTGCTCCAAAATTTAGCAAAGCTTCAATTTCTCGTCAAGGCCGGCAGACATCAAATTTGAAGCTTTAAAGTTCTGTTTCTTTTGCGTTTATAATCCAAGTACAGGGGAATTGAAATGCCATTTAAAGTCAGATTTGCTTTGATGCCCAGGCTGCCAGCTTTACCGACGGAGACTCATTTCTGTGCACAAAACAGACACATGGAGTACCAGCAAAAGGACCAAAAACCACATTAGGAAAGCATGACCGCCTGCAAGAGGACCACCAATGTATACACCTGTATGTACCCCCTCCAGAATTTCCTGTATTTACCTTTTCCAGAGTTTAAATTTCATAGTGCTGATAAGGATCACAGTTTTGAGACTGGTCATCAGGAGAGAATTAAAGGAAAGAATTCTGCCATTAACGCCAAGTTCAAATTGATGAAAATGCTATCATTGCCTTTCACCCTATTCTGGTCGCTGGGGCCACAAAAATGGCGGCAGAGTTGAACACAGTGATTTGCAACCCTGGCTGCCTTTTAGAATGAACTTGGTGGCTTTTAATATATGTCAGTTCCCAGGCCCTCACCCTCTCCTGTCCACCTAAATCAGAATTTTGCAGGGTGGGACCCCAGGATCTGTACACAGTTTCTTAAACCTTCCTAGGAAATTCTAACACACAGTCAGGACTGAGAAACACTGACACAGGGAGCTGCAAACACGGGGAATTGAAGACAGCATGGGAGCAAGTCAGCACATCAGTACTTCCCTGAGGCTGTTAAACCAGCATCAGGTGATACATTTTAGAAGCCTCTTTTATCTGGAAAAGAAAAATGTTAACTTCTGATGGTCACAGCAAACACAGTTTACCATGAATTACCTCATTCTCTATTACTACCTCTACCCCCAGCTGCCCTGCGGCTGCTCTCAAAATGTTTGTGGGATGCAGGTCTCACTCCCCCAGCAAGACCCAAGCTTCTGGACTGTTCCCCATGGTTTTGAGCACACAGTAGGTACCGACTGGTTTGCTCCTCGTGGCTGAGAGTCTGCAAAAAGCCAGTCACATGGAGAATGCTTCAGAACACACAAGTGTTCAACTTGGCTAGTCTGGGTTAATTTTGACATCCGGGAAGGAAGTGCTTCCCTAAGGATTGAGCCGCTAGAGGCCGCTCTGAGCCAGAGCCTTGGTCAACTGTGCACCGAAGTAAATTCACATCAAAGGGAGAAGAGGGTTGCTGAGTAGACTGGGAGTCATGGCAACACCGCGGCTCCTATTTTTAAACTTGTTGGTGAGTGAGCACACAAAGTGCATGTGTATTTGTGGGGGAGGAGATTCTGATCTCTTTCAAAAGAAAATTCTTTTATGAGGTTTTGAGTTTGCAGGTGGCTAATAATCCGTGACAATGAGATCAAAGAATTCAGCTGGCATCAGCGATATTAGAACAGTTCTTTTCTCTTCTTCCACTCCACTATCTTGCTCTCTATCGGAGGACATCCTTCATGCCTTGTGTCAGAAGTATCAGGAAATTCTTGATACTTTTAACAAACAGACTCTGAAATTCTGATCTCTGTTTCTTAGGCTCATCCTGCTATAGCCTCTTAAGCAATTCACTTTGTGTTACAAGAAAAATAAGTTCAAACCAGCAAAGGGAAAGAACCTTCTGTGGATGCCCCGCTCCTCGTGAGGACAAGCAAATGGACGGTGTGTCGTCTATATGCCCAGCACCCAGCACAGGGTGCAGGACATAAGAGGGAGTCAAAAAACTAGCAGTGAATGTGATGCTGGGAAGTACAGAAAAGCTACCCTCCCCATGTCATGTTTCTTTCACTCCCAACAGCACTGCTTTTTTCTCTAGTCTCTGGCCAAGTATTAGCCTTGAACAAATCCAAACTTATCTGACCTCTCAAAAATGAAGAGTGGACTTGGAGGACATTTGTAAATCATGACAGAAGCCAAGGTCTTGTTTCGTTTTATTACACGCCCCTGACAGTGATTTCCACGTGTCTGTAACCTCCAGGAGCCTCGGCGAATCTTAAACAGAAAGTCTGCTCTCACTTCAGTTCAAAGGACTTTCAGGTCCACCAAGACTACAAGTTATTGCTTTTTTATACGTGGGCTTAAAGGATTTTGGAATATACAGGACTAAGATAAGAAAAAAAAAAATCATCCTTTCTAATTGAAGAGGAAGGTGTAAGAAAGATCACAGCAAGGCTGGTAAATATAGACGTGACACACTTCAGGATGGAGAGAAAAAGAAACAGACTTTGGTCTGGAACATCCCTAACACGTGTGCAAGGGACTCTGTTCCTGGGCTGTTTCCGGATTTATCATGGCTTCAGGACACGAATTCAGCAGAGTGCCCAAGAAAGGAAACTATTACAAAACCACCCTGTCCTGCAGGTTAATGATGTGTTCATCAACATCACATTGATGCCTAACTGACTCGACATCCTCAGCCACAGAAGGATGGACCACGTTGGGCAAAGTACACCTGGAATCCATCAAGACTTGGGTTTGAGTCCCAACTTTACCTGTATGGAAAGTAGGCAAGTGACTGAACCTTTCTGGATCTCAGTTTCTTTCTCTGAAAAATGGAAGTAATAATGCCTCTGAAATGTACTTTTAAGATTAAATAAGGCTATATAAAACACCTGGCACACAGCAGTCACTCAGTAACCTTTTTTTTAAGTAAATTTTCTAAATGGCTGAAGCTTAGTATTTTTAGGTATCAAGCTTTTTCTTGATTACAAGAAGCATTTTTAAATGGAAAATTTCAGAAAGGTATTGTAGAATTCGCTGACTTCTTAAACCAAAGATAATCAACATAATTTAAGCTCTTATTGATGACCTAACAATGACTGTGCTATTTTGCTCTACAGGGATGCTGTAAAGGGGGTATATGCTTTCTGGGGAGTATAAGGCTGTTTGCCCCAAATGATCTTAGACAAACGTTCCTATCAAGGTCTTTCGGTGGGTTTTTCTAATACTTTCTGCACCTTACCATCCTGTTTATTTCTTAATGCTGTCAGCTCACCTACCTGATAGTCCCATCGTGTTTGTTATTTCTAAGCTGTTGTCATCTGGTAAATCAGATAAGCAAGTATCTCCAGACTCTAGGGGTTGCTTACCAAACATATGGCCTTGACTTTCTCTCTCTAGTTAAGAGAACTTTGATTTTTAACTGGGCCTATTACTGCCTGGGTCAAAAACTAAATTAAACTAAACTAAATGGAACTGGCCAGCTTCCCTTGCAGCTAGCTGTGGCCACTGACTGATTTCTGACCAATGGGCTATAAGCAAAGCACGGGACTTCACGGTAATCTCTGTGAAAGGGAAAGAGCCTGCCCTCCTTCCTTTCTAACTTCAACCTGCTGCTTGAAACTGGAGTTCTGCAGGCATCCTGGGCATGAGGATGAAGGCCATACATACCCCATCAACAAAAGAGCAGAAAGCTAGCAGGAGGCTGGGGCCTGATGGTCAGGCAGCTACCATACCAGCTCTGGACAAACCACCTAAATATGCTCACATATCTTGCTGAAACTGGGTTACTGACACTCTATGCCACATCTAATTCAACTGTCCCACAAGTGTCTTAGACGTATGCATAATATTAGAGTAAATGAACTCTGAGATAGAATAAGCCACATTCATCTTAGGGCAAGAAATTTGTGTCAGTGATTTTAGCTCAAAGCCCTCTCCTACTTTCTTTGTGGTTCAACATCATACTGTTGAATATGTGACCCCTCCTCTCCCAGGTGAAAGAGGTAAGTCTACGTGTGAACACATGTCAGCTGTGGAAACAGAGCAATGAGAGGAATGGCCCTGCGTAGCCTGTGGGACACACGGGGACACACACACACACACACACACACACACACACACACACACACACCTGGCTTTTTCTCTACGTAGTCAAAATGAGAGAAGTTTGACATATTACTAAAATCTGTGTAATAACGGACTATATTATAATGACATTCTATTGTGCTATTTTTGCCTAAACAAAAGTTCCTGATAGACTTTTGTTCAAGGACCAAAAAAAAAGTAGGTAGGAGTGTCTGGAAATGCTGCTGGGAAAATGAAAAGAAAGTAAGTATCTGAGTTTTCTCTGTCGATCTCCACCGTCAACCTATGCAGTGAGTAGACAAAGCCCTCACAGGTCTGTTGTAACGATTTGGTGAGATGATGTGCATGAAGATTCCTTGTATGAAAATCGTCACTTTTATTTTCATCACTATTAGCCATGATCATGAATGACTTGAAGGTTCTGATCATCTTGTTTGATGTCAAACACTAAATGTACTTTGACACACGACCTCATGTGGAGGCCATGTGTGATCTCTTTCAGGGAATGGGGAAAAGGACCACTTAGCATGAATACAATATTGTCACAGTGTGGCTTCCATGACTATTTCTGCTGCTTTGTCAGGGAAGATCTTTCCTTCAGAAAAAGAAGACATTTATGAGTTTCTTAAAATTATATAGACCCACTTGCTTACTAAGTTTATCTCCTTTGCCCAAACAGTAAATGTGCTAGGGTTACTTAGCAACCATCCTTACAGCCATAGAGATTTTAAAAATGAAATCAGAGTGGATGGAAAACACCTTGTTGATATTCACCAGCGCTAACTGCAGGCAAGCCATCTTAAAGGATTCTTCCCAGCTTCTGTCCCATCCGCAGCCATGCGCATGCCATCAGCGAAATGGTCTCAGTGATAGGAAGAAGTGGGGAGATGTCCTATGTGAAAGTATTTTCACCCAGTTCTTTGAATAATTCTTTATCCACTTGACAGATGCCAATGCACATACAAATACCCGTGCTGTCTGGATGTCTAATACACGTGCACTTGGACGTGTGCGTGTGTGTGTGTGTGCATGCAAGAATTCCACACGGTCATGTATGACCACAGAAAGTGAAAGGCAGGAAAGCCGTTAAAGCTTGTACAGGAAAGCTGGTGAGAAGAGGGGCAGCAAGAGATCAATGAAGAGAACACCCCACCGAGAGGTAGGGAAGAACAAAGAAGGAAAGGTGAGGGGCGGTGTGAGGCGGCAGTGAACGAGGGAAAGCAAAGCCGGAGCAGCGAGGGAGGCGGTCAGCAGCCCCCGGCCGCCTGCTGCTGGCAGCCGAACAAGAGGGAACAGATTCTAGCAGCAGGGGCTCTAATCTGTCAGCAGCAGTCCCTTCATGTGTGACCAGCCGGCCCAGCTTGGGGACTGGTGCCAGTCTGCACACGCTGACCCTACCGGGCCCTCCCGGAAGAGAAAGAGCCGCTGATGAAACCCTGAAGGTCCGGGAGGGCTCCCCGACCCCAGCTCCCGCCGCCGCCGCCGCCTCCCCTCTACGCGCCCCTGTCTGCAGCGCGGGGTCAGATCCCTCAGCCACTCCTTCTGAAGTTCAGTCATGCTCAACACCCCGCTTCCTCCCTACCCTTAATGGCCACATCAGGTCCGGGAGGATTCTTTCCAGGAGATGACCACCTACCCATCCATGTCAGCTCCACTGGAGAGGAAAGAAAGAAAGGCTCAGACCATCATTTATTTAAAATGTGCGAGGTCTTATATAGATGCAAAAGCCACAGAACCACTTCTGCTCTCAAGAAGCTTGTGTCTGTTAGGCTGACCTTGGCCGGCTGTGGTCGAGCCTCCACTCAGCCATCCAGCCCGTGTCTGTAACCATAAATGACGGCACTCGCGCTTTCTGGCAGTTCGCCCCCATCCTTACCGCCACTCAGCCAGCCTTTATCCTCTGGTGGGAAGAGACAGCAGATGGAGAAATAACTCCCACTCAGTTCCTAAATAACACCAGCTTCAGTTCCCATTAACTGTGAATTTGCACCCTTGTCTGGGTAAGAACCAAGGGAGCAAGGATCATGGGGACTTTGCCAGACCGAGGCAAAGGTTAACAGGGGAGCCCTGGCTGCCTGCCAGCCTCCCTGAGGCCGCGGGCAGGCAGCCGGGAGGCGGCGTGCTCTCTGCAGAGCACTGCTCCTGCCACTGGGACACCTGGGTTCTGCCACCGCCCGCCCTGCCTCTGAGAGACGAGGGACCACTCTGAGATTCTGTTCTCACATTTGTAAAATCCATTCACCATCCTACCTACCCTCTATCCCGTGAGAATACGTAACTTGAAAGGGTTGGATTAGATGAGCACCGAGGCCTCTCCCAGCAGCAGTGCTCTGATTTGAAGCCAAGGTTTCTTTAAAGCTTGATTACTATGCAGCAGGGTGAGGGGCTGAAATCCAGGTCTCCGAGGCAGATCCAGGCCAGGTCCTGGCATCACACTGCCCAAGCGTGGGCCTTGGGTTTCTTAAAAACATAAAATGGGGATAATGATTCCTGCCTTCATTCATGCTTTTACCGGACAAATATTTATCAAGTACCTACAATGTATTGGGCACTGTGCTAGAAAACACAGAGATGAAAAAAAAATTCCTGCTCTCCTGGAGCTTAAATTCAATGAGGAGAGTGAGACAACAAAATATTTTAAAAGAAAATATACACAATATGTCCGACAAGTGCTACAGAGAGAAATAAAGCAGGAGAGGACAGGGAGCTTGGGAGGATGGGAAGGACAAGCTGCCCTTAAAAGGGTGATCAGGGCTTCCCTGGTGGCGCAGTGGTTGAGAATCCGCCTGCCGATGCAGGGGACACGGGTTCGTGCCCCGGTCCGGGAAGATCCCACATGCCGCGGAGCGGCTGGGCCCGTGAGCCACGGCCGCTGAGCCTGCGCGTCCGGAGCCTGTGCTCCGCAACGGGAGAGGCCACAACAGTGAGAGGCCCACGCACCGTGATGAAGAGTGGCCTCCGCTTGCCACAACTAGAGAGAGAAAGCCCTCGCACAGAAACGAAGACCCAACACAGCCTAAAATAAATTAATTTAAAAAAAAAAAAAAGGGTGATCAGAAAACATCCCCTGAGGACATCTGTGTGGAACAGGAGTTTGTGAGGATCCAGTCAGACGACTGTACAATGCCACGTGTGCAGTGAGTATTCAGGAAGGCAGCCAACACTGGAGTTATTAACTTTACCAGCCCGGCTGACAATGGGGCTGCTTCTGAGCATCTACCTATGACCCTCTTCTTAACTCTGACCATCGTCACCAACCCACATGCTTTCTGAGACAGAGTCTGCTCTCAGAATGAGCCTGTCTGCTCTCTCCATGGAGAGCCACTGGCCTGCTCTGCTCTCATTTCCTTCCTCTTCAAGACCATCTTATTCCTTCCCATGGATACTGGACCACCTGTGTCTTCTTGCCCAGCGCAGATGGGCATCCTGCCCCCGCTCAAAACTGTCCTCGGTGAAATGGAATTCTTTTCCCACTCACTCCCCCTCTGTGTCTCCTGCCCTCTCCTCCAAATTGTAAATAGTTTTTAAAAGGAGGAGGAAAAAGAGTGGGGAGGAAGAGGAGGGGGAGGAAAATGAAAGAGAAGAAAGAAGAAAGAAACACCAAATATGTCATTGGTAAGTTGCAAATTTTGCAAGTCAGCTCTAGAATTCAATAGTGCCTAAGGAAAGAATCACGTAGGGGTCTCAGTGTTAAGCAGCTGGGCATGCTCTTCACAGGTTTGAACTGAAGGGAAAGAAGCAAAATCACTTGCTGAAATGACCATCTATACATGTGACATGAGGAAGGTGGAAGACCACAGACAGACAGAAGAGCTGAATAATGCCCACGTTCCGTCATTCCTCCATGAACAAGCTTGCTTTGCCTTCATTACAATCAGCAGTGAATACGCCTTTCGGGATAGTTATTAGATTCTGCAGTTATTTTCCCACATTTATATTTCCTGCCACACCACTGAGTAGATAAAGTCTGTCTCTATATACGCAGCTTGTGTCTGTCTTGCTTTACTGAACATTTCACATGAAAAATGGGAATTTCCTTAGATTCTAGTAGATTTCTTTAATCAGGTAAAGGCCACCATGCCTAACAGTCCGCTTATAGCTATGCATTCACGGAAACTTTTGACTGGTTCACATGTAAATTATAGTAAGTCTGCCTATAATACATGTTTGCCTTACCGTAAATTTGCCTGGGCTTGGCACTCCACGAATATTTAACAACAACTAAGAGATAGGTAATGACCAAGCCAATCTTGCCCATGGCGTCTAAAAAACTAATTGACTCAATTCCTCGTTTATTTCTTAAACTTTCAGCACTTTCCAGGCCAAGAGTCAAGGAGGCATCCCATGGGAACAATCCCGCTAATACAATGGTTTCAAGGATGTGGCATCTGCCCCAAGGTTAAAGGAAGATAGTGTTCATCACAGCTCTTTTTTTTTTTTTCTTTCTTTTTTTTGTGGTACGCGGGCCTCTCACTGTTGTGGCCTCTCCCGTTGCGGAGCACAGGCTCCGGACGCGCAGGCTCAGCGGCCATGGCTCACGGGCCCAGCCGCTCCGCGGCATGTGGGATCTTCCCGGACCGGGGCACGAACCCGTGTCCCCTGCATCGGCAGGCGGACTCTCAACCACTGCGCCACCAGGGAAGCCCCATCACGGGTCTTTTAATAAGAACCTAACAAAGCACCTTTCTTCACATTGGTTACCCCCATCTCTCAAAGGCTGGGCCAGGGGAGGATTCTGGCCGTTAGAGATGGTGACTTTCATGGGGAAGGAAGAATTTGCGGGTGGCAGGGGATAGTGCAAAGCAACTGTTGAGTAGGAAACCTGAGGACACAAGGGGAAAATAATTAGGCAAGGTTCATAAGAGGTTTGCTATGTTGAGATCCAGCCATCTCAGAGAACAACTGCTCTTTCTACAAGTCCCCAAAGTTGCCATGTAGGAAGAGTAGGAGCTCTGGGTCCCCAGGACAGAAAGAGAGTCCAGAGGTGAGTGGCAGGCATGCCACCAACTACGTGAGAGAAACGCACTGGCCAAGTACTGGAGGCACATTGAGAAGGAAACTCACCATAAACTGCTCCTCCAGGAAGTGATAAAGGAAAAATATAGACATGGGCCTATTAACAGCTACCAATTCTTCTCTAGCTCAGAGGGGTAAGGGAGAGTTAGGCAACTGGTCTGACCACTTTCTAAACACTTGCAGATCATCTGGTACCAAAAGGGTTTCAGGATTTTCTCCGGAACTAAGATCTTTCACCTCAAGAATGCATGGCATAAGAAATTCTCCAACTCTTTCAACCAAATAAAGCTCCCAGTTGGGGGCTTCCCTGGTGGCGCAGTGGTTGAGAATCCGCCTGCCGATGCAGGGGACACGGGTTTGTGCCCCGGTCCGGGAAGATCCCACATGCCGTGGAGCGGCTGGGCCCGTGAGCCATGGCCGCTGAGCCTGCGCGTCCGGAGCCTGTGCTCCGCAACGGGAGAGGCCACAACAGTGAGAGGCCCGCGTACCGCAAAAAAAAAAAAAAAAAAAATTCCCAGTTGGAATAAAATGCTCTCAGCACGTCTTGGTATAAGGGCTCTGTACTACATTTACTAATAAGGCATAAATGAATGCTAACAAATGCTAATAATTAAAATGAATTCTTAAGGTACAAAGTAGAATGGTCATATTTAGCAAAAAAAAAAAAAATTCAGGAGCCCTGTAACATTACAACAAATTATCTTTTAATATCAGTATGTCCCATGCAATATTTGGGGCACACTTATGCTAAAAAAAAATTTGTCATTGATCTGAATTCAAATTTAACTGGGTTTCTGTATTTTTCTTGCAACCCTAGTAAAAAGCCTTATCCAGCAGCCTGTAGCCTATCTGGAGACAGTCTCCAAGTCTATAGTGGGCCAAGCTTCCAAGAGCTAACAAGTTATCAGTAAGGAATCTGGATTGATACGTGACAAACTGCATTCACTGGACAGTGAACGAAATAGTTCATTTTAAGGATCCTCTCTGAGGATTTCTTTTTCCTTCCATAACTAACAAGTAAATCACTTCAAATATGTGTCTCTCTTTAGGACTCAGGGATATCATAGAATCTCCTGTCTGTGATCCCGAAATCTAGACTTAGGAACTTCCCTCGCGTGGAAAGAAAGCCACAGTCTGGTCAGGTATGAATGAGGGATTTCCCTCCCCTTGCAATGCTTCTGGGGACGGACGACAGGGCCTGTGAATGCTACTGGGTTTTCAGAAAGTGAGACCAGAAGACGTTTCCCGACTCTGTATTTCCGGCGCCATCCCTGGCTGGGTCACCCCCAGGTACGTCCTGAGGAGCCTTCCTGGGGATGCTGCTGTTAATGATGCTGGGAGGTGAGCATCAGGCCAAAGGCAACAGTTAAGCATTTGCAACAATTGTATTTGCAAGATTTCCCGCTGTGGCTGCTTGGTCTGTTATTTAAAAGAGTGACCCTAGTGAGACCAGAGCTCTGGAGGAGGGGCTGAATTCCGACCAGGGGAAGGAGGAGGACCGCTGACCGAGGATGCCTAATTGAGTCCCACTGATGAGCTGAATGCTGTCCTCCTCTGAGTCCCTGTTCATCAACCCCAATCCTTCCTGGTCCTGATAGAAAAACGTATTAAAATGCTAAGAGAGGCTAGGAATTGGATTCTAGAACCACGGGAAGCTGCATTTGGGAGGAGGGGAAGGAAAAGACAATGGAGAAGAGCAAGGGATGCAGGTCCATGGACAAGGGGAGATAGCCCAGAGGAGATGCCCAGCAGGCAGTCAGATGGAGAAGCCTGGAAGAATCGGGGAACCGGGGCAGATGAGAAGGTTCATAGAGGAAATAGCTTGGTGGAGAAACGCTCTGATAAGTCTGGTGTGACCTTTACACAGTGTACTTGGGAAACTGAGGGAAGGTGGACTCTCCCTCTGCTCTGCCCTGGGACTGGAGGAACGTATGAAAAATCTGCTGCGCCATCCTTGCTCCTTTTAGGACCTGCTGCACTTGAGAAGATGGAGGGGTGGGCGCTTGCGGTTCTCTTGACAATAAGCTCTAAGCACGGGGTACAGAGGACTGAGGAGAGCCACCCTCCTGAGGGGCCACAAGAGATGGCGACAAAGGTTACAACCAATGGTGCTTCCAAAGATACAGTGGTTAGAGCCCTGGCTTCCGAGATAACAGTTACAGTCTAATGTGAAGTAAGCCAAATGGGAGATACTATCTTCAGATAGCTGCTTACCCAGAGGAAGTTCTAAGGTAAAAGCAGGCATTCCTGACCCATATGTATGGACCCTAATGTAATTCCCACTTGATTTCCTTGTGTTGCTCGGCAGATGTTTTCTGTTCGCTCATCTTGGTTTCAATGAACAAATATTTGGGAAAATAAACTGAACTAGGGAGAAAACATGAATGTACAGAACCGAATATGTAGTAAGTTTTTAAAGGAGGTGCCCCTTGTCTTGCAAAGAGGAGAAGAACAGAGACGCTCCCGTAGAGCAGGGAGGCACCTGGCAGCTCAGCAACTCGGAGGACGTCATGCGTTTGCTCCAGGTGTCTTCCCCGGTGCCACAAGAATAAGGAAGACAGAAGGGTCCCTGCTTTCAGAGAACTTACAGGGAAGAGAGATAATAAAGCACAGAATGACGATCGTCTTTATTGGAAAGGCACGGGAGGCGGGGCAGGCGTGTAACCGAGTGATATTAGTCCAGGGCTCAGCTTTCAGGGGAAAGGAGGCCAAGACTGAATCCTGAGGGATGCAGAGAAAGAGGCAGGGGAAGGGGCACGTGCATCTGTGTATGGCTGGGCAGGGGCGCCTGGGGAGCACATTCAAGGCAGCAGTAGGAGCTGGAAGGGAGAGAGAACACGGGAAGTTCACCATGGCAGGAAGGCGGTGTTGAGGCGACGAGGGGCGGGAGACGGTTTTGGAAAGCTAGGAAGGCTCATGCTGTGGAAGACTCTATAAACCACATTAAGGAGATGGGACTTTATTATAGGAGCAATGAAAAGCCGCTGAAAGGTATTAAGCAAGAAAGTGATGAAATCACATTTTCATTTTAGATCACTCCGGCTGCAAAGGAGATTGAAAAGAAGCAGACTGGAAGCCAGGAGAGATTTAAGAGGCCCTGCAGCAATGCGAGTAGAAAGAGGTGGACTGGGCGATGGCACGGGGATGAAAATAAGTGAAAGCTCTCCAGGGCGAGTCCACAGACAAGGCCATGACTGGCTATGCGGTGTCAGGGCTATGGTATCAAGGACACCTTGGGCATTTTTACTTTAGGAGACTGGGTAACAGGATGTACCCTTTATAAGTGGCGCCAATTTGGCTAGAAGAGGGTGGGAGGGTTGATGGGAGAGGAGACAGCTGTGCAGCCTTGGATATGGTATGTTCTACGGCCCATGGCATCCAAAGGAACAGATGTGGTCATACATAGATGGACGTGGGGCTCGAGGGAGAGGTTTCAGCCAGCGATGTCCGCTTGGGGGAACTTACAGACATCGATTGTATTCTTGGCAATGGAGGAGAAAAGAAGAGAGTCTAGGGACTTCCCTGGTGGTCCAGTGGTTAGGGCTCTGAGCTTTCACTGCCGAGGGCACGGGTTCTATCCCTGGTCGGGGAACTAAGATCCTGCAAGCCGCACTGCACAGCCAAAAAACAGAAAGAAAAAAGAAAAGAGGGTAGAGGACAGACCCTGGAGAAGCACCAATATTTAAGAGATAGGTAAAGGAAGAAGCATGCTGGGGAGCCTGAGACAGAACTGCCAGGGAGGCAAGAAGAACGCCAAGACGGTCTGTACCAACGTGTAGGGATAACTAGGGATGGCAGAGAAAGCAGAGAGTTCAAGGTGGGGGAATAGCAGGATTGGATCACAGATGCAGCCACAGAAAAACGACTTTTAGTGTCAACTCTGAATTAGGAGCTTAGACAAGAGGCTACAGAGTCCAAGTCCCTTCCAGAAGCCAAATAAGTATAAGTCAGTACACATTCAACCTCCTCTGAGTGTATTTCAACCTCCCTGCAGTACACTTTCTAATATTTTATTTCTTAAGCTGGGTGGTGGGTACCTGAGTATGGGTTAAGTTTTTCTGAATCTCTCTCTATATGTCTGATATAGCTCATAATAAAGGTGAAATGGATACCCAAAATACACTGTTGAGTGAAAGGAAGTTGGGTTATTGAACAGCACGTCTGGTTAGATTTCCATTTATGTAAAACTGTAGATTTATCTCCACACAGGTATACATGCACCGGGAGATAGCTAGAAAGACAGTCATTAAGTATTTCAATAATGACCGTTTTGGCTAGTCAGATTTAAGGTCGTTTTTACTTTTTTTTTTTTTTTTTGAGCTCTTCTATATTGTTTGAATTTTTACAGTGTACGCACGTAGCAGTTTTATACAAATAACAAAACCACAAAAGCACAGTGTAGAATTTTCTACCCCACTTGGTCACACGATGGCCCCTAAGAGGATGTGCTGCCATCGTAGCTGGATTCTGAGGTGAGGTCGGGGGAGGAGGATTCCACCCATACCTTCTTCTCGTTCAATAAGCCAGACTGACAGCCGCCATCAAAGCTGCTCTACACCAGCACTTAATCTCAAAGGCAGAGAAAGGCGAAGCAAAGGCAGATTAAAAACCAAGGGACGAATCCGCTTCATGTGCCTACAGACCCACGTACCCTATTCCCCATTCCCTCTCGGTACAGCGGTGTCCCAAAGGTAAGGGGGCTGGTCTTCCCTCATTTCTATGCCTGTCTCATCTTTCATAGTGATCAGGTGTGTAGCAATCAGAGAGACCTGGGTTCAACTCCAAACTGAACCTCTTACTTTCAGTGTGACTTCGGACAAGCCTATTCTCTTGTATTATAAAATGAAACAATTTTTAAAAGCTGCCTAATGAGGGTTGTTGCCTTGAGGGTTAAATGAGGTCGAACGCACGAAACGCTCGGAGTGAGACCCGGCACACAGCAGGTGGTCAAGAAGAGGGAGCTGTTTTGCATTTCTTAGAACAAGCACACAGCGCAGCGAGCTCTGGATCTGGATCTCCCACCGTCACGAACGATCGCCACCCCAACGACCAGTCTTCAACCTCAGACATCTTGAACTGCCCCTCCCACGGTTTCTGAACATCCAACCCAGTCTTGGAAGCTCTCCTCTGACCTCCCACACTCACCTGTTCAGCATATTGGACTGGTAGATTCTCTTCTCGTGGGTGTTGTAACAGCTGCTCTTGGGCTCGGGGATGAAGCTGTGTTCGGACAGCATGTCGGAAGCAGCGGTGGTGATGATGGCGATTCCATCCCTCACTCTGGCAGGGAGGCCATAGTCCCATTCATCATAGGACACAGAGATAAGCCCGGTGGGGAACTCCGAGGGCACTGTGTCTGTGTCCCCTGCCACCAGACTAGGCACAATCCACGTGTAGCCGTAGCCAGTCAGCCCTACTGAGTTAGCCACTTCGAAGATGTAGGTGGCTTCTTCCTTAGTACAATAAAGAAGAATGATGGGGCTTTGAAGTTTCTTGAGCTGGTTCTGGATCTTAGAATCTCCATCATCCAGGGACATGTCCAGCAGGAGGACTTCCTCTAACTCCCAGCCCACAAAGCTGTTCTCGATGGTGCTGCGAATCTTGTTTACAAAGTCCTGGTAGCCAGGGAAGTAGGTGGTGACGATAGAGAAGATGTACCAGTCATACTCCTCCATGATATTGAGCATCACGGAAGCTTGTTGTTCAATCGATGGGCCGAACTGGAAGAACATTGAGGACTCATCCTAAAGTCGTGAACACAAAGAAAGAGAGAGAGAGAGAAAAACCAAAACGAAGATGGTGAGGGAGAGTTTGGACCATCTGGATACAAAGGTTTGTGTTCATTTTTTACTTTTTCCACATAATGCCTCTAAAACTGGATATGTTTAAATTGCAAACATTTGTAATACTTTCCTTCCTAAAACCTTCCTCTTGAGAAGATCGACATGGGTCTATGCTCTTCTTGTCTGAAATCCTTGGGGCTACTGCAGAGCCTCAGGCAGCTTCCTAAAATCAAATATGCTAGTATTTCTAGAGCAAAACATGTGAAGAATCACATAAAGTGGGATAAAGACTGTAAACGGCGTCATGTCAGTTCAGGTCAGGTTTTGCTGTCAAAGGAGTTATATGAACACAAACACACACTTTCCATATTTTGAGGCTTTTGGATTCATCAATCGGGGATATGTATTATTCAATCGGAGTGAATAATCCAAAATGCCATCAATCTGCCCTTAAATCTACCTCTAGTCGCCCAGCAGGTGGGTGGTACTCAGGTATGGCTAGCAGGGAAGCACGCTGTAATACAAGATTTTCTATAAAGACATAATTGTTAGGTGAAATGCACATGGAATTTTCTCTCTGTCTTCTACTCTGACAATGAAGTATGTAGGTGGAGTAATGCACAAGTAGTGCGTGTCAGCTACAAGTTACAATGACTTGTCTTTAAGGTCATATATGATTAAGCTTTATATGAGAACAACAGAGAAAGGACTGTTCTTTCTCTTACCTATATAATGCCATGGGTCTCCGTCTGACCTGTGTGTTGCACACAACCCTCCATCAATTCTAAACATCTTATGTTTTCTCCCACCTCTTGAGGGAGAAGCCATTTTAAATGTGTCCCATTTTAAGCTGTATTTCACCTGCTGTTTGGAGATGTCAAGCCCTGCATTTTGTCTCGATCTTACAGCTAGAAGAATCTGAAGCCACACAGTGAAGACCCTCTCAGCCTTGTCCTTCTCTTTCAGTCCATTTTCCCCTGACTTCCTCCTGGGTAATGACATCTCTTTTCTTGGTCAGTGGCCCCTATCGCCTATCTGATGGTTCATCTCCATTTTATAACAATCCAAGCTAACAAAATTGTGTCTTTAATTCAAAGGGGCAGTTCTTTTTTATCCCCCAAACTAGAGCTTCAAAGTACAGTTACAAGAGATCAGGCTTTTAAACAAAAATGATGCAGTGATTTCTTAGTTCAGGAACACACTGTTGTACAGCTGAGAAACTGCAGAGTATTTTTTGGGCACCCACTATTGAAAAAAAAAAATGCAGGCTGGGAACTATCCAGCTGGTGTCCAAAGACCCTGATTGGGCAACGAAAGCCGCCAGCCCCTCGAGGCTCTGCCAGAGCTGTGTGTGCTTCACGTGGCTTGAACTCGTCACATTCCCCGCAAGCGATCCAGAATGAAACAGTAGCTGCCTAGTCGTCTGGGGGCAACTCTTTCTGCTAAGGGTAAAATGGTGCTTATAATGGCTCCCTCCCCTGGCTTCAATATACAGTCAAGGAGGAGCCTGGTAGGACAGTGGAATTAAGAGAAGTAGAGAGGGTGGGGCAGCAAGAATGGGCGGGGAAGGAATGGAAATTAATTCAGGATAGAACAGTGACTTCGTATGTGGCCAGTCCCTGCTCCTGGTCTTCTACTTCAGTGCCACTATGTACTGCTCTTCAGGGGAAGCTGACCTTGTCCTTAGGTCGTAGGATAGAGTGGGAATCCAGGACAACAAAGCTTAATTATGACAGGACTTGTCAGGGGCCCGCAGCAAACCACAACTACAGGAAAGGAAGGCCCTGCGACAGAACAACTCACCCAGAATGGTTATCACTTTAAAGGGACAGCCATTTGTTCTCCTTGTTAGTTCCAGCTAAGTTAGGGAATTTGGGGAATTCTCAAATGAGACGTATTATCACTTGAGTTTTCACCAGCCCAGTGGACATAACAAAGTGACAAAAGCTTTTAAATGTACCTTAAAATGCACAGGCTTAGGATGAGAGGGATCCCCACTGTAAACAACGTAAGTCTACCCATTCTATGATAAATGAACATATCATAAGGAGGTTCTTGAATACCCACAAAGCTCCATCTACAGTGAAACCACAGCTGGTTCAAATACACAGCTAGAGATAGCCTTGAAAGAAAACCCTTGGAGGGGGCAGGACGGTCCTTAGTAAATGAGCCCATGCTAATGAGATTCACTTTAAAAGAAAACCAATCTACTACATACCAACCTGACCCTCTCCTCTCTTAGTCTTCTCTTAAAACTCGCTCACAATTATAAATGAGCTCCTAAAGAAACCGCCAGCTACTATGTGAAGAAAGCCAATATATGGTGAACGTAAGAAAAGAGAAAAATTAATATGGCTCCATCTAACCCTCACCACATCCCCATCTAACCTTCTACTTCTCCCTTCCTCCACAACCATCCTTCTTCTGACTCCTCTGCTCCCGTCAATGCCCAGTTCAACCATTTTATCTTGCCAATCCTTCATTAAATAAGGATGCCTTACACGGCCATTTTATCTGTGGCACCAAGAGGAGGTTAATGAAACCAAACAGGAATCAAGAGACAAAGTTATAGCTTGGGCAAATGTTTCCCAGTATAATGAGTGGTCCAGCATTATTAATTTAGTTGACCCATCAGTCTGGTGTATAGTAATTGGGAATGGGACAGCTCTTTTTCAACAAAGCTTTGGGCTAACTGAAAGTTGTAAGCAGTGACAGACTTTGCAAATTATGGTCACAGCCACAGATCAAAGAGCAATCTTCACGTGTGCATGGAGTGGAAAGGACTGGTGGCCAAGCATCCATCTTTGGAGGCTCCCAGCATGCACTGTGATCACCACAAGAAGCAGCATCTTCTAGGATGAAGGACAGGGATATAATTCAGCTCACTACGCTTCCACACTTACATTTTTATTCTCCTAATGTCATTACAAAATGTTACGTGCAGGGCTCCTTGGAGCAGTCTCGTCCTCCTTGGGAAGATTCCCCGTCAAATTTATTGCGTGAATGTACTTCTTCAACTTGCCTTGAGAGCCCCTTAAAGCAGTCCTAGGTAAAAGGCTATCATGACTGATAGGTGCAGTTAGCACAGGGAAGACACGATTGTACATCAGACCCCATCAGTCTGGAACTGTTACGGTGAACCTCATCACGTTGATGTTCAGGGTGTTTATTTGCTAATAAGAAGAAACAAAAACAGGTACTTTTTTTCATTCTATTAACTGTCTCAGAAAATAGCTGCCTAAAGAATTAGCAGTACATGAGATTCTTCTTCTGCATCACTGAGATCCCTTACAGATCCACTTCAGACATAAGGGATTAACTACCCCAGCTGGTGCCCCTAGCAATTGGTTTCAGCTGCCATCCCACTCTGGGGACCGTGTCAGCTGAAGAGAACCACCTGGTCCAAAGTCACGTCCCCTTCCTGGGATAGAATGCATTGAATGACTGGTGGTCATGGCGTCTAAAGACCTGGTCCTCTTGCCCTATTTCTAGGCAACTCTGAAGGATGAGTCTATCTTCAGAACTTCCCACAAGCTTCCACTAATACTGCGTCTCACCTGTATTTCTCTCTCTGCCCGCTCCTGCCCAATCTTCCCTTCCTTTCATGGTGTTGATCTCAAAAGCATTCCCTCCTAAACCCCCTGTCCACCAACCTAGTCTCAGATCAGCTTCTCAGGAAACGCAACTGGAGACTTTATCCATTTCCCTTTTTTCAACATGGAAAAGAGATGACTATTTGCAAATATAGAAATGACTTATATGGTAGAAAGATAAGTCTCTGCCCATTAGCTCCAGAGGAGAAAACAGGGACCAATGAGCAGAAAGAGTAAAAGGCACTGCTTGGCTCAATGTAGAAAGTACCTCTGCAACAATTACAGCTATTCAAAATGAAATGGGCCTCATAAGGTAGGGAGCTCTCTGTAGTTATAAACATTCAAAAAGGAGCTGGATTATTACCTGATAAAGGGATCCTCCTCAGCACTCCATCTGAAAACTGTCATGCTCACCTTTCAGACCTAGTTCAAACGTCAGCTTTTTTATGCATATCATCCTTCCTAACTTCCCCAGGTCAAGTTAGTTCTGTCTCCCCTGTGCTTTTGCAATATTTTATACATGCCTCTATCATAATATTTATATATTTTTAAAGTTTTTATTGAAGTATAGTTGATGTACAAAATTATGTGTTACACAGGTACAATACAGTCACTCACAACTTTTAAAGGTTATACTCCGTTTATAGCTATTATAGAATATTGGCTATATTCCCCAGGATGTTGTAAAATATATCCTTGTAGCTTATTTTATACCTAATAGTTTGTACCTCTTAATCTGCTCCCCCATTCCTTTTCCCACTAGTAACCACTAGTTTGTTCTCTATATCTGTGAGTCGGCTTCTTTGTTATATTCACTAGTTTGTTGTATTTTTTACATTCCATATGTAAGTGATATCATACAGTATTTGTCTTTTTCTGACTTATTTCACTTAATGTAAGTCCATCTATGTTGCTGCAAATGACAAAACTTCATTTTTTTAGGGCTGAAGAGTATTACATTGTATATATATACCACATCTTGTGAATCCATTCATCTGCTGATGGACACTTAGGTTGCTTCCATATTTTGGCAACTGTAAATAATGCTGCTATGAACATTGGGGTGCGTGTATCTTTTTAGTGATTTTTTTTTTCAGATATGTGCCCAGGAGTGGGATTGCTGGGTCATATGGCAGTTCTATTTTTAGTTTTTTGAGGAACCTCCATACTGTTTTCCATAGTGGCTACACCAATTTACACTCCTACCTAGAGTGTATGAAGACGGTTCCCTTTTCTCTTGGGAAGCATATATGCCTGCCTCATCCCATTAAAAAAGGTATGTTTCTCAAGAGCAGGAACTGTGCCTTATTCATCTCTGGATCCCTAGGTGGCACATGAAAAAAATTTAAATGTTGGTTGTATTAATATTACAAAGAAGATTCCACTGTCCGGTGGGAGATGAACTGAAATGACCTTGATGATCTCAACCGGTTCCAAACTTCTACGCTGATGGCACATAGCCACTTCACGGAAATAAGGTAATGCCTGAAGAGTTGTGCCCTTTTACAAAATGTGAGGGCAATCCACCTTGGAGCCAGCCAGAGAGGCAGAAAGTGTACCAGTCACTTCTTCACTCCTCCCTGCAGCAAATTCCACGACAGCATCATCTATACTTACTTCTTCCAACTCCTCTTCCCCACTTCTCTCTCGCACTAACTTCAGCCAGACTTTTGACCCCACCACTCCTCTCAACATCCTCTTGTGAAAGGCAGCGGTGACCTTGCTATTGCCAACTCCACATCCGTCTGCAGCCTTTGACTTGGGTGATCACTTGCTCCAAGATACGCTTTCTTCCCTTGGTTTCCAGGGCTTCACATTCTCTTGATCCTCCTCCTACCATACTGGTTGCTGTTCCTCCATCTTCTTTGCTGGTTCCTCCTCTTCCTTCCGGCCTTTCGAAGCTGGGGTGCCCCAGGGTCAATCCTTGGTGTTCATTTCGTTTCTATCGACATTCACCTCCTCGGAAATCTCACTCGGTCTCCCGCTTTAAATCCCTTTTCCATGTTGATCACTCTCACACTTCTGTCTCCAAAACTTCCAACCTGTACGTCAAACTGCCTACCTGACAGCTCTGCGTGGATATCTTTGAAACATCTCCAACACTTCCAAAACTGAACTCGGCCTTTCCCATTTCAGTTAAAGGCAACTCTATCCTTCCACTGCCAGCTGCTCTCTTTCTCTGGAATCCTACATCCAATCAGTCAGGACACCGTGACCACCTGACCTTCGAAGGGTATCTAGAACACAACCTTTTTTTACCCACTTTGTTTGAGCCACCCTCATCCTTCACCCATCACCGAAAGGGCCTGCTAACTGGACCCCTGCCTCTGTCCCAGTCTCACGCTCAACAAAGAAGGAGGATGATCCTTTTAAAGCTTAAATCGTAAGATGTTACCTTCTGCCCCAAACCCTCAATAGCTTCCCAACTCCCTAAAAGGAAAAAGCCAACACCCTTGATTCGGACCCCACTGCCCCTCAGATCCCACATCCTCTGACTCTCACCCTCTCTCTCCTCCAAGCACACTGACCGCTCTTAAAGATACTCATTCCCGCTCCAGACCTTTATTTCAAGCTATTTCCTCTGCCTGAAACACTTCCTCCAGCTACCCAGGTACTCACTCACAGGGCTAACACACACACCAGGTTCAAGTCTTTGCTAAAACCTCACCTTCTCAACAAAGCCCAAACCTGATCCTGCAATGCGATGCGACAGCCGCCCTCTCCTGTCGCAGGGAGGCCTGAGCCCCCTTATCCTGCTCCACTTTTGCTTTTTGCCATAGCATTTATCACCATCGAACAGATGACGTGATGTATTTATTATGAACGTATGCCTCGTGCCAACTAGAGTGTAAACACCGTGAAGGCAAGGATCGACGTATTTGCTCATTGCCATAACCCAACACCTAGAATGGGGCCTGGCCCAAAGTGGACTCCCAGTAAATAGTTGTTGAATTTTAAAAGGTGGTAATTTTCCATTGTGTATGTTTCTGTGTGTATTCACAATTTCTTTATCCATTCATCCATCAGTGGGCACTTAGGTTGGTTTCACATCTTGGCTACTGTAAATAATACTGCAATGAACATGGGAGGGTTCAATTATCTTTTCTAGTTAGTATTTTCATTTTCTTCAGATAAATACCCAGAAGTAGAACTGCTGAATCATATGGTAGTTCTATTTTTAATTTTTTGAGGAACTGCCATACTGTTTTCCATAGTGGCCGAACCAGTTTATGTTCCCATCAACAGTGCACGAGGGTTCCCTTTTCTCCACGTCCTCTCCAACACTCGTCATTTTTTATCTTTTTTATAATCCATTCTAATAGGTGTGAGGTCATATCTCACTGTGGTTTTGATTTGCATTCCCTGATGATTTGTGATACCAAGCATCTTTTCACGTGCCCGTTGGCCATCTGCATGTCTTCTTTGGGAAAATATCTACCCAAGTCCTCTGACCATTTTTTAATGATTGTTTCTATTTTTGCTATTGAGTTTTATGAGTTCTTTATATATATGATATATGATTATCAGATATATGATTTACAAATATTTCTCCCCTTCAGTAGACTGCCTTTTCATTTTGTTGATGATTTCTTTTGCTGTGCAGAGCTTTTTAGTTTGATGTAGTACCACTTGTTTATTTTTGCTTCTGTATTACTCAGCCATAAAAAAAATGGAATCTTGCCATTTGTGACAACGTGGATGGCCCTTGAGGGCATTATGCTAAGTGAAATAAGTCAGGCAGAGAAAGACAAATACCATATGATTTCACTTGTATGTGGACTCTAAAAAACAAAACAAAACAAATGAATCAAATCAAATCAAGACAAAACAAAACAAACAAAAAAGCCAAGCTCATAGACACAGAGAACAGAACGGTGGTTGCCAGAGGTGGGGCGTGATGGGGTGAGTGAAATGGGTGAAGGGGGTCAAAGGTACAAACTTCCAGTTATAAAATAAATACCTCATTGGGATGCAACGTACAACCTGATGACTACATTTAATAATACTGTATTGCATATTTGAAAATTGCTAAGAGAGTAAATCTTAGAAGTTCTCATCACAAGAAAAGAAGAAAGTTTTGTAATATGTATGGTGACGAATGGTAACAGACTTACTGTGATCATTTCACAGTATTTACAAATATGGACTCGTTATACTATACCCTCGAAATTAATATAACATTACATGCCAATTACACCTCAACTAAAAAATGTGGCAACTGATGTTTCAACCAGATAATTCTCAAATCTAGTTTATTTTTGTTGGCTATCGAATTGATAATATATTTTTCTAGTATTTTAAAATCTCCCACACTACTCAAATCTTGGTAATTTATAACATCATAGGGATTATGAGCCTGTGAGGACATTAAAGTAATTTCAGAGTAAATAAATCCGATTTTTCTCCGAGTCCTTCCTCCTAGTATATGAGCAAGAAAGTCCTGCTGTTTTCCTTCTAAATTCAGTTCTTAAGGAGGCTCTGTGTTTGATAAAAGTCTAGAATCACTAGGCTTTTGCTGAAAACTTTCTCCACTACTATCAGATTTAGAAGGCGAGTGTAGAAATCATGGATGAAGAGGCCAGGTTCACCCTGGCTGGTTTTGTCCTGGGTATTTCTTCCTTACTTCTTCCATGCTGAGCACAAAGCAGAAGCAGAACATGGGGACAAAATGTCTTTCCTCTCCCAACACGAGGAGGGGATTTTCTCTCCCCGACCTAACTCCAAGAGACCCCCTCTTTGGTGACTACAAATTCTGATTCCAACCATCATTTTTTTTTCAGGTGACTAAGGCCGGCGGTAGCTATTTAGGGTGGGTTTGGATAGTGTCAATTTAGTGAGCAATGCCCTGCAAGAAGGAAAGAAGCACCCGATGTTCTCCGGCCTCGCCATTCATCAGAAATATCATGACTGAAACACACAAAGGAAGCTCACCGGTGAAGAATCATGATCTTTCCTGCCAGATCCATTCTTTGTAAACCACGGCACACAAAGGAGAACACTCTGGATAACTAAACAACTCCCCCAGAAGCCAGCAGTCTTTTTCTTATTTGTTCTTTCAGAAGATAATTTCACTTTCTCCTTGACTTTTGTTCCGTTTTCTTCCCTGAGTCTCCCTCTTGGATGTGCTTCAGTCGCTGAATTTAAGCCACAGCTGAGAAACAAGCTGAAAGTATTCACTTTGAGAACGTCTACAAGGTTCTTCCTATTCTAGGTCTCAGAGATGATTTTATAGCAAGAAGAAAGCTTACAAGCAACAGACAGGGCAATAAGAGGAGAAGAATAAAAAGGCCTATCCCTCTTGCTAAGATACCCAAGAGAATTAAAGAATTAAGTCGGGGAGCAGAAGGCCTGGAGAATACCAAGAGAACTTCCGGAATGTGCTTGTCCTCCTCTGGAAGATGCCAAAGTCTTAACAAGGCTCTTACATTTCAACTGAAATTAAAATCCCTCACTGTGGCCTGTGCCATTCATGCACATGAAAACAACTCTCAGATGGACCGACTTGTGTTTCTACTAAGAGGTCCTTTTATATAAAAGAGCGAGCTCACAAGTTCAGCAACAACCACATTCTGTGACTGAATCAACGTA
Organism: Neophocaena asiaeorientalis asiaeorientalis; assembly: GCF_003031525.2. Taxonomy (NCBI): domain Eukaryota; kingdom Metazoa; phylum Chordata; class Mammalia; order Artiodactyla; family Phocoenidae; genus Neophocaena; species Neophocaena asiaeorientalis. The sequence continues at coordinate 10,083,349 of NW_020176571.1, forward strand.
CTTTTAAGTAAACGCAAGCGAAGAAGGTAGGGGAATAGGAAAAGTTGGGAAAAAATGAAATAGATAGAGAAAAAATAGTATAAATATTAAACTAACAGTACTAATTAGGATTATCAATATCAGACTAAATTTATTTAGACAAGTTTACAAAATCAAGTGTGTTCAACACAAATATAGATCTGAGCATTTCGTAGATAGAAAGAAGGGCATTTCATAGATAAAAAGAAGGGCATCAGAAAACTAAACCATACAACCAAGGGAAAACAAAAACTTTTTTATGAGGTATGAAATACTAAATCCAAAATCCAACACTATCAAAATCTTTCCATTTGACTTAAGCTGAGAGGGTAGAGTTTACAGAAGAACTGTGATCATTATTAAAGAACAAGGTGAAGTGAACAAGGCCAGTGATGGTACTTGACACACCAGCAGCATTTATCAGAGGGAAGACGTTGACATTTCTTCCAAATACATAAACATTCCCATCTCTGTATATGTATTTGCTCAGAGCATCACATGCGTATACCAATGGGAGCAGAGAATGGGGGAGATGCCCAAGAGAGGGGGAGGGTAGAAAAGGCATTTTGTATTTGATGAAGCTAAGAGTGCTGGTACCTTTTTTGTTGCTAAAAATAACAAAGCAGTGGTTCTAAATACAGTGATAGTGTTCATACACACGGGTCTCTGCAAGAGATCCCTGGAAAACAAAAGGTCCTTTGTCCTCCTATCCCTGCTGAATTTACTATAGAGTTTGGACCAAACATGGTCGTTTGGCACAGGTTAGCAAGCCGTAGCCTCCAGCGGCAGAAAGAAGTTTCCTGAGAAAGTTTTTCTCAACAAACATCAGTGATCTGTTTCCCCAGGTCCCTGGATTGAGAAACCAATTGCTACTTCCTCACGTAAAGCCAAGGACGGCTGTTCACAATTAACGCGGCTTCGAATTTATTCACTTGTCCCAAAGCAATTCGGTCCTCCGTCTAAAAGAGGCATCGCATTTTGAAGGGCTCCAGAAGTGAAAATAAAATTGCATACAGGCAGATCAAGAATATGTATACATCTTCAACAGCTTGTCAGCACCTGCCTGGCTCGGCCTCACTCGATGGTAGGACTTAGAATTTTAGCCACCAGGCATGCCTGCCAACCTTTACACCAGGATTGGCCCTGTCCCGTCCTCACCAACATCATCGTCTAAAGCTGACTGGGCTGCTCTAAGCCCAGTATTTGGAGCAGCTGATGTGGTGAGCCTGCTGGGTGCAGACGTGCCCGCCCAGAAGAAGCCTTCCTCCTTCACAGACTAACCATGTGACCAACCGAAGTCCTTCCACGTGTCCTGACCTTTATCCCAGTCTCTATTGGATGAGGAGCCCTACTCAGAAGTTGCAACTATTCTGCACAGTCCCGGACACCCTTGATGCTGGACCCTGCTGCCTCTATCTGCAGGTGCCAACAGAGGTTGGACACCCCTTCCTACCCTTAACAGTGAGAAGTTTATGTGGCTTTGTCCTCTATTGTACCAAACTCCTGCATTCCCACACCAGTCTGAGTCACACCGAGTGGGTTATTTGGCCTAAAATAGGTTTCTTGGAGCTTGCTACCTGCGGCAGGCAGTGTACAAGGTTAAGTCCGGTCCTACCAGCCCTCAGCCTCTCCCTAGACTCATTGCGCAGATCCCAGTATGCCTGGCCCACAAAAGGGTAAAAATGGTGTCCAGTGTTTGATTGGTTACATCTAAGTTTATTTGAGATTTTCTCTGTTCTCTTTATACTGAAAATTGCTCTACTTTTTCGGAATTATTCAACTCTCACTCTTGCTATTCCTCATTTGTGCCTGCTGGGGAAAAGCACTAAAAAGGGCTGTTTAAGAGTTCAGAGTTCCTACCCACTCACCCTTCATTTTCTTTCCCTCAAGCTCTGGGAGGCGTTTGTATATGAAGCCTCGTTGAGTACGCAACGCCATTGGCTGGAACCGACACCCAGTGCCTAACCTGACACAGGGAGAGCCACACGATCCTGTCCACGTTCCTAGAAAACACCTATTACTCTCTCTGTACACGGAAGGAATACTTGGCCAAGAAGGTACAGAATGCTGTGGATTCAGCTTCCAACACAGTCCAGCATCACACTGTCTCTGGCCCAGCCTAACCCCTGCCCAGATGGAGAAGTAGCAGCAACCCTGCCAATATCCCTGGCCATCTTGTCACTGCTGTAATGGGCTCTGCAGCCCGGGCTGAGGTTTCTTCCTTCTTTGACTCTCTTTGCCCACAGTCCTAGTTCCACAGATAAAGACCCCATTGGAATGTCCTAACTGGCCTACACCTTCAGCCCAACCAACGTTTCCATTCTCCCTTCTGGGGCCTTGGGTCGCTGAAATGCTGTCAGTATCTCAACTTGACCCTGGAAGATTGGCCAAGCAGGGATGAGCAGCTGCCATCACTCGAGGGAGGTATCGCAGTTGGCAAGATCTTTCCTGAAAATAAGAGCTGGACAAGTAAAGGAATAGCCCATTTATACATTCTTATTTTGAAGTTTGTGTATTTCTTGTTTTTAAACCACATTCAATGGTCTCCTACATTTCTATAGTTCATACATTTCACCTAAATACGTTTCCTCTGATGGAAGCATGTGAGCAGAAAAAGAGCTCTTTAAAAGAAAATGCCAATTGGCGTTTCAAACAAGGAAGTTTCGAGCTTAGCCTTTTACACATCGTCATCAGACTCTCTGGAGTACAGAGCCGCTGTCACAGTCAGATGCCGGCACATTTAATCTCTCGTCTAGATTCTTCACAGTGGGGCCTCTGCCTGTAGAGGAATCACCCCAGACGAGTATGAGTCTTACATGGTCTCATTATCTTTAGACCTGGCAGTAAAGCCACTCACCTCTCAGGCTCATGTCAGCTGGCTGTGAATTCGGATCCATGCTAACAAAAACAAAATGGCGGATCCTGATGGCTCAGCAATGACATTTTGATGCTAACTTGGTACTGCTTGAAAGGTGCCAATACATTAACCCTGTACAAGCACAGCTTAAAACTCTCTATTAAATAATACCAGCCTGGGATCTCAAAGAAGACGCATTAACCAGAGTGGCTCGAGAAGACACCAGTCCAGCTCAGAACAGGACCACGGTTAAACCAGTTTAGGAGACTGTGAGGTGGAACTAGTTTATTTTCCAAGCCTTCAAAGAATATTCCACGATTTTCCTCAGATATACAGGCCAGTGAGTCCAGCAATCCTGACTTTCAGAAAATCTTCCCTATGTCTATCTCAATTCCATCGTGCTGCAGATGAAGCCCTTTGGCTCTCACATTTTCCTCAGTGAAAGGCCTTCAAAATTTTTATTGAACTAAATTAAGGTGATGTCAACTTAGACGATGGTCTGTGATTTGTTTTGTGTGTAAAGATTATAATTACACTTACTCTCAGCCTTTTCTTCCTTAGCCTGAACAACCCCCTTTATTTCTCCTTTATTATGTTTCTTATTACAATATTTATTGAGTTTACACTGTACTCGGTTATACATGCATTATGTCAATTAATTCTCATACCCCTATGAGGTAAAGCCCTATTACTCTCTCTGTTTCATCAATAGAGAAAGTGAGCTTTAGAGAAGTTAAGTAACTCACCCAAGGTCACTGCTGGTCTGAGAATCTAGCTGGGTCTGACTTCAGAGTGGATTAACCACGCCCCCCCCACACATCCTCAAGCTTCCATGAATCAGCGCTCTGGCTCCCATCTGAACCATCTACACCTCCTGTTTTAATTGTGAACCACAGAATGATCACAGTTATCTAGTAAAAGTCTAACCCCCGCCTAGTATAGTACAGAGACTATTTTCATGAGTTCTTAAGCTTCACCCCTATGCATCCACCTACTAGCACAGTTGCACTGCTAACTAATGATGGGTTTGGTCCATGTTATCACCCTACGGTATTCTTTTATTGGACCTCATACAACCGGTTCTTTATGATCTTATTAGCTGTTCGCTAATCAATCAAGGATTTATTAAATGCAGGTGCTGTGGGAAGTAGAGACCAAGTATAACTCATCCTCAGTGAGCCGACTGGAAGATAGGTCAAAATACACAGAGTAACTGATGGCTTTCTTAAGTTAAATGATAACATGAGTTTCAAATATGTGTCGTAAGAATGGTGAGAACAGAGGTGCCGTGTGGCTGGACAGCTATATTTTTTTAAGCTTTTCACTTATCTCTTTCTTTGCCGGTTCTCCCACCAGCTCTGTGCGGTGAGCAAATTAAACGCCCATGCATTTTAATCCAAATACCAGACTATGGACAGAAATATAAGTAACACTGGCCTTGAACTCAGCCTTAGATTTGTCCTCAGGTGGACAACCAGCCTCTGATGTCCACTATCTCGGGCAGCGATGTAAGGGCTGATAGAAATACCATACAGCATCATATCCACAGCATTCCACCGTCTAAATGAATTATATATAAATCTTTCTCCTTGATCTACCCCGTCTTTCATTTTCATCTCAGAAGATTAGATTAGTATGACAGGACTTGTCCTTTATGAAGTCAAGCTACCCAGTTAAAAAACCCTCTTCTCTTCAAATGATTGCAAATTGATTTTGTTAAGATTTCCTTTCAGTGTTCCTTCAGAAAAGCTAGGGGAGTGTTACTTTCTAGTCTTTCCTTTCTCTCCATGTATTTTTTTTCTTTACTCCGGCCTTTTTCGTCTGATCCTCCAATAGTTTTCGATAATTGTGTGCATCATTCGGGAGATCAATCAATTACCTCAGTGCTCCTTGCATAAAGATAACCTGCGATGGCAAAATTAAATCCAAGCAACTCACCAAAGTAGCCTGACACCAAATTTTCTTCCGTTCACTTTATTAGTCTCTATGCCCCATTCATTTAAAAATGCACAGACAACTACCCAAGCGCTATCAATTCTCAAAGCCCCCTCCATGTCTCTTAAATTAACATAATGTTCTTTTTAATTTTATTTGCCTACTAATAAAGCAAGGGTATATTTCAAGATCTGCTTTTATTCTTGGCTCCATGAAATTAAGTGAATACAGAGTAGCAATGGCATCCTTGAGAATTCACACAGTAACACAGTTTCTCACCTTTTGCAAAAAAAAAAAAAAAAAAGGACACACCTGAACTGAGGGGGGTGCTTCCTCCAGGTGTAAATGGAATGAGACACAACGTCCTTGTCTGTATGTTGAGGCTTATGTTGGTTACATATGAAACAACCTATTAACAACGTTACTAGAACTAATCAGTTCAGTTTGCAAGTTATGTTTCACACAAAAAGGAAAGCTGTCTTGGCTCATAAGAAAATATCTCCTTGTATTTATATTCCTGAGTTCCACAATGATGCAAAGATTATCTAAACCATCTAGACAGAGTCCCCAAAAGACCTCCTACCAAGGACCTCTATGGAATCAGTCGCTTGGTTATAAGTAAGTTCTTAATATTCAAATCTTTGGTGACAAAGAGTAAGCTCATCTCACTCAACTTCTTTTTTTTTTTTTTGCATCTTTTTATTCTATAGCAACATCTTTCAAAGAACAGACATTTTAAATCTGAAGTCCAATTGCATTTTTAAAAGTGAATCATGCTTGTACTTCTCCACGTTCATCCGGAAAAGCAAGAGAGAGGTTCTTCTTTAGCAAGTAAAAACACTCTGCCAGTTTACAGGCTACAGGGTAATCTGGGAATTCAACTTCCTCAGACGTATTCACGAAAATATCCCCATTCCAAGTCTCAGAATTCCATTGTTTTTTATTAAGGTCCTTGACCGTAAAAGAAGGGACTTACTAGAGATGTGTATCTGGTATCCTTTACAATTTTACTGTCTTTAAAATTCAAATTTTGGGCTTGATAGATAAACTAAGTTCTTCTCTAGTCTCCTAGGATGTGGGACCATTTTCCTCGCATGAGCTCAAACCATCTTAATCTTGCTGCTTACATGTGGCCTTTTCCATCCCCACCACTACCACCCCCCAGACAGATAACTTCTCTTAGAACACTTGGCCTGAACTTGGAAAGCAACACTGGGAACCGTCTCTCAGCTTCTTAGTCTCTTCCTACCGTAAGGGAGAATAACTCCCAGATTCCCCTCTCATCTCCTTCCCATAAAGGCAAAGATCCTCCTGATCTGGTCACAGTAAAATTCCTTGAATACCTAATTGTGTTTTTTTTTTTTAATTAAATATGTACTAGTAGAGAGTCGCCATGTTGCTCAGTGAGTGACTTCTGGAGTCAGACTCGGTTAAGCTTCTTTCTTTGATATGTTTGGTGTTAACAAAACCACAAACCTTTCACAGGCATTGAAAGGGTTAACCGTGAGTTGCTTGCAAATATGCTCCCAAAAGAAAAAAAGCAAGCCAGCCGATGATGTCAGGTAACTCAGATTATTACACACAGATTATCCACGTACAATGAAAGATGAGCAGAACCACATAACTCACAGCAACAAGACAGCTGCCCCACGTGCTGCGAGGCCACCGGGACCCACACAAACCTCTATGAGGCATTGAGGGAGGCTGGTCCTGCAATACCAGGTCAGGACCTAACAGTTCAGAAAGTAAGCTATTTATTTATTTTTAGTTTCTGCTACTCTGAACATGGCTCTTGGTTTCTAAAATTTTAATACGTCCCGTTCTCCACCATTACAAGAAATGAAACTTCTCCCATCTTGCCCTGCAAGCTCAAGGACTTCATCAATACGCCCTGGAAGCCAAATTCATGCCAGTCTTCGACTTTTACTCATTGCACATAAAGCTGGTGTGTACTCTGTTCACATCATTTCCTATATCCTTATAAATACAGGAGGAGAGAAAGTGCGTGTTCTGTTTCTTCTGAATTATCGGGCATTTCAGTGACCTGTCTGTCCACGATCACTTCAAAAGAACTTAACGTTCATTGACTTTGACCAAATTTGACTCATTCTGAGGGTATTATCCTCTGTGAAATAGTGGCTGAGTAGCTGTCAAAAAGACTAGTTCCCAGAATATTTTATTGATTTCACTGAAATTTGGTTAAGTGGGAGGAGGTTATGGAGATATTTGCTGGCGTTGAGATTAAGGGTCAAACATTAAGTTAGCCCGTGGCATTAGCATCTCAACACCCCTAATGTACAAACTGCAAACTCCCTCTATTTTAACCACACTGAAAGATAGATATGTGTTATTTATTCCTGAGAATAACAGTCTAAAGGTATTCTGTGGTGAATTCGGTCTGACAGGAATAAGGGGCCCTGACCTCTAGAGACTTCTACAAACTTCTACTCTCTGGGTTTCAACCCCAGATGCCTCATCCTTCTTTGTGATTTTGATAACTGGTTTCCCATAGCCACCGCTTCACAATGACCCCTAAGTGAAAATCTAAAATTTAGATTTTGCTCTTTATAAACTTACATGGTTTTAGAAGGAAGAAGCCAAGGTAACAAAGCAGTAAGTACAAAAAGAGAAAACGCATACTAGGGCTATGGAAAAAGAACTGGATTTGGAACCAGATCCAAATCTGGATACTTCCCGTCTGTGTGATCTTAGACTGTAATTTAACTTATCCGACCGTTATTTTCCTCTAGGAAATAACAGTTTTCCTCTAGGAAATAACAGTGCTAATTCTTAATGTATAGAGTTGTAAAGAGGATCAAATGGGGGGGTGGGGGAGTGGGATGAACTGGGAGATTGGGATTGACATGTATACACTAATATATATAAAATAGATGATTAATAAGAACGTGCTGTATAAAAAACTAAATAAAATAAAATTCAAATTAAAAAAGAGGATCAAATGAGGTAATACCTGTGAAAGTGGCTACTACAATGCCTGGCACAAAGTAAATTCTCAGATTCAGTAAGTGTGAGGTTATTTAGCACGTACGATGACCAACGATATAGGCAAGGAAAAGTTTTATTTCATAAATATTTACAAACGGGTGAAGTTGATATAGTCGTCATCATTTTTATTGTCCTTCTTGCCTAAGCATCAGTTATAATTGATTAAACAGCTTTCAAGGTTGACTGGATATTCAATACAACCCAGAACAGCTGAGCTCCCAAGTTGGCCTTTTCTGAACGTGTGAGAACATTCTACCTCTTCAGGTCTTGATGCAGGTCCCACTGATTCTTTCCATGACTTCGGTCATTCACTCCACTGAATGACTACTATGATTTCCAGCCCAAGAGACATACTCTTGCCTCTCTCTTGCTTCTCACTGTCCGATCAGAACAACATTCACCAGCCCACTGATGATACTCATTCTACTGTATCATAAAAGTCATATTCTTCAGCCATTGCTCCCTGCTACCATCGGGTCTCAGGTGGAAGAGCTTCTACTGGGTCTGCTGGGCGGGTGCCATTTTGGTGGCTCTCTACCAACAGGTTGCCTATTTTACCAGACACAATTCCTCTTCATTATCTTAAGGAAAACTACCCCTTTCTTCCCATGCGAAGATCACAGATTCAGCTTCCCCCAATCTGAGTTCTGCTCCCCGTCTGAAGACTACTGTAAGCCTCTGGCTCGTTTGCAGACTGGTTTGCTCTGAGCATAAAGAAAGACTAACACTCCCCACCTCTCACTCCAATTCGTGCCCATGGCTCAGGCCACTAGCCCCACCCAATTCCCTTGGTTCTCTTTCATGACTCGTCAGCCAGCATGTATACAGTGAAATATCTATCTAATGTCCTCCAGCCAAAATTTTAGAATATAAAACTCTAGGTGCACACATAAAGTATGCAAAATAACTCTTACTGAGAAAGAAGCAGTATTTAAATCATGTCTACACAGAGTAAATACCTAACTAAAAGCAAGAAGAGATAAGGCAGAAATAATAAATTGAAATTCTAAATATCTGAATCACTTAAGACATAGTACATTTCTATCACAGGCAATGTAGCAGCCTTGTAACAGATTTTTTTTTCTTTCACAGATCAACTAATTTCTAAATATCTTCACAAGTCTAAAAAATAATCACACTTTCCAACGCTGTTCCTCATCATCAAAGCCACCCCCAGGTCTCTAACTAATGTATTCTCAGCAAAGTCTTAACCTTTATTCATACCCACATCCTCAGAGGTGAAATCAGCGCTTTAGGGTCCTTTCTCTGGGAGGGTCCAGAGATGTCACTGATTATAGTTGTGGGTGAATTTCACACTGAAGCACTAGCAGAGCAGGAACTCTTGAACAACTGCAGTCCGCCGGGGTGCTGGGTTAGAGAGGATGGTCAGAACTGCAGAAGTGACCGGTGTTAGCATGTGCCCACCCAGTGACTCACAAACACGGGCTTGGTAAGTTCCCTCCCATCCAGTCACGTAGAAACTGCAAGGCTCTATGAAAGAGACACATTTTTCTCTACTCAAAGACCCACACTTTCCTTGTTTTTCCCAAATTCAATTTTTACATCACTTGACATAGCTAGTGTGCTCTCAGCTGTGAGCTTGTGCATGCACACACCCGCACAATATTCTGTGCACACGTGCAGAAAAGGAAGAAGCAAGTCGACACAGAAAGATCTATACGGAGAGAGGACATATCTGTTAAATACACGTGAGGCAGGTCCTGGTGAGACCGGACTTAACATTGTTTAGTAAAAGAAGCCACGGTCTGCTTCTTCGTTCAGATGGACCTGGAAAGAAGTCTGCATCCTCCCAAGAAGTTCCCCGAGGCAAACAAACACCTCCTTTCCTGGGGGGAGAAATAAAAGAAGACTTTCGGGCATAACAAAAGTATCCCTCTTGGTGTGGACAACACTGATCTCTAGAGAAGAGGTGGAGAAAGTAATACAGAGCCAAGGATTCTGTTGGGAGAAAACAGATTGATATTCCCAAACTCCTTCAAAATTACTAGACACTCTTCTGTAGACTGATATATTCAGACTGAGACCACTGACAGGAAAGAAAAACGGTGGAACTCGCCATGAGGTAATGGGGAATGTATGATATGAACCCAGCTCAACTTACAAGGGACTAGAGCCTCCAGGAGGAGAAGCAGTTTCAACACAGCACAAGGCTGAAGCTGGAAGTCCTTCGGGTATAGACCTCCCAGGACAATGACCCTGTCTTGGGAACAGTGGATGAGCAGATGAATGTAGCTTGAAGCACTGTCAGCCCCAGGCAAACCAGATAAACAAAGCAAACCAGAACAGGGTCCACTAAGCAGCTGCTCAGACCAGCCAGTGCTCTCTCCTTCTGAGCTCTAGAATGAGGCTGATCTATAGTCTGAGTAAACTGCTCGTGTTCTTGAACAATCTGGCACGGATATTAGCGAGACCTTCCGAGGGTGAATTTGCTTTTCCTGATAATACGGGTAGGAGGGAGTTTTAACAGTAAATTTAAAAGTATAAGATGTGACCCTTCTTTTCACCCAAGCTGATGACTGGTACAAAACTAGTTACACATATTAGATAAAGACTGAACCCCTTTGGGTTCAATTTAGTTAATTTTGCTAGTGGGTTTTTAATCAAAATGTGAAAAAGGTGAAGTGTGATGAGGTGAAAGGTGAACATCCAGATGGCTAATTATAGCTCATTTGCCCAGTACTCTGAAACCAGTGTGGTTCCAATCCAACTTTATCAGAGAATGCTCATCCCTGAGACAGAAAATGGAGTGACGACAATGGGAATAGTGGAATCCTTGAGTCTACCGCAGGTATTTAACGATTTACAGGCCTTCATTGGGGCACAGGGGCATCGAAGAAGGAGTTGACGCCCCCTGGGTTACGAACCTTGCCGAGCCCAACGCACAAAGTAACAGTAAATATCATTTCTCCAAATGGTGCCACAACGTTGCAGTGCTCTGCTAAGTCTTTTTATCAAGAGCTCCAGTTGGGGGATGTGTTTTACGTATAGCCGAGCCTTCTCTATTTACTGCTAAAGACATGATATGCACTTAATCATTCCTGAGCACACACGACACGAACGGCCCTGTCCTAGGCACTAAGGAGGATGCGATAAGTTATGGGAAATTATCCCTGACCAAAATTCTGACACCTGGAATGTACAAGTGGCAATAATGCAAAGTGTAATGTAATTATCACAGGGTGAATTAAAATAAATGTTACGGGGCTTAGAAAGGGAAGGGATCACACATGATCAGGAATGAGGAAAATTTTCATGACGGAGAAGTAGGACGATGGTGGCAGTGGTGGTGGTGGTGATGATTATGACCAGGTACTAACAGGATGAGAAGCTGATTCTAGTGGTGGGAGCAGTTCAAGCATAAGTGAGGATTTGGTTCTGAGGACAATAAAGGTTCAATTAGGCCATTCCTTCAGCAGATATTCATCAAGTGCCTAATAAATGCCAAAGGCTGGGTTGGAGGCCGGGGACAGAGACAGGAGCTACTTGCCTAAGCTTTCGCGGGGAGCAAAAGGTAAACAGAAAAATAACATATTAGGTAAGCACTATACTGCGTTCCACCATGTGGGTTAAGTGCAGGAGCTCTGCGGTAAGACTGTCTAGGTGGGAACAGGACCATATCACCAACAGGCTGTTATCGTAGGCAAGTTACTTAGCCTCTCTCGCCATGGTTTCCTCATCCATAAAATGGGTCAGTAATGCACCTACCTCACAGGGTAAATGAGATAATGCCTCTGAAGCACCTGGTATGGTGATGGACACAGAGTAAGTGCTTAGTGAATAGTACTATAAAGAATACATTTGTTTGTGTCCATCGACAGATGAATGGATAAAGAAGATGTGGTATACACACACACACACACACACACACACACACACACAACGGAATACTACTCAGCCATAAAAAAGAATAAAATAATGCCATTTGCAGTAACATGGATGGACCTAGAAATTATCATACTAAGTGAAGTAAGTCAGAAAGAGAAAGACGAACATCATATGATATCACTTACATGTGAAATCTAAAATATGACACAAATGAACTTATCTACAAAACAGAAACAGACTTGCAAACATAGAGAGCACACTTGTGATTACCAAGGGGGAGGGAGTGTGGGGGAGGGATGGATTGGGAGTTTGGGATTAGCAGATGCGAACTACTATATATAGGATGGATAAACAACAAGGTCCTACTGTATAACACAGGGAACTATATTCAATATCCTGTGATAAACCATAATGGAAAAGAATATGAAAAAAATGTATATATATGTATAATTGAATCACTTTGCTGTATAGTAGAAATTAACACAGTGTAAATTAACTATCCTTCAATGAAATAATTTTTTTAAAAAAGAATATGTGTGTTTGTACTTCTGTCTGAATATCTGATGTCATGAAGACAGTCTCTTTAGAAGTAGAATTAGGGAAGAGTCAGTCAAGGATACTAATTTTAAAAGTCATTAATGCATTTTTACACACTGTTTTCCAAAAACGTTGTATCATTTCACACTCTCGTAAGCAAAGCGTAAGAAAGTACTGATCTCACTATACTCCATAGTTATTCTATTTTTTAAAATTTTGCCAATTTGGTAGGTGAAAAATGTCATTGCTTTTTTAATTTTCATATCTTTCATTATGGTGAGGTTAAACGTTTTTTATGTGTATGAGCCACACATATTTTTCCTCACATCAAATCATATTCCCATTTTACAAGTGGGAAAAATGGGAATTTTGGTTGCAGAGTTTGGACTTAAAAAGGTAGAAAATGGGAACTGCTTCAAAATTACTGAGAGGGGAACAAATTGAAATGATCTTATGCTACAGTGCACATGTGCTAGTTCATTTCTTGTCATATTATTGGGAAAGAACAATAATAAACTAAATTAATACTAAGGAAAGTTTGGGTGGGGGGGAGTTTGGCGCAGGAATGGATTAGAAGAGAGCCAAGAGAATAAGTTGAAAACATTAAGACAGAAAGAGGAATAGGGAGCAAAATAAAGAGAAGAAGACAGTGAGAGCAACACGATTACCAAAGGCAGGCAAGGAAAGGAAGGAGATGAGAAATAAGCCCCCCAATTAAAATTTACATATAGGGGGAAGGGATAAATTGGGAGATTGGGATTGACACATACATATAAGATAGATAACTAAGGACCTACTGTACAGCACAGGGAACTCTACTCAATACTCTGTAATGGCCTGTATGGGAAAAGAATCTAAAAAGGAGTGGGTATCTGTATATGTATAACTGTTTCACTTTGCTGTACACCTGAAACTAACACAAGATTGTAAATCAACTAGACTCCAGTAAAAATTAATTTAAGGGCTTCCCTGGTGGCGCAGGGGTTGAGGGACCGCCTGCCGATGCACGGGACACGGGTTCGTGCCCTGGTCCTGGAAGATCCCACATGCTGCGGAGCGGCTGGGCCCGTGAGCCATGGCTGCTGAGCCTGCGCGTCCAGAGCCTGTGCTCCGCAACGGGACAGGCCACGGCGGTGAGAGGCCCGCTGTACCGCCAAAAAAAAAACCCACAGAATTAATTTAAAAAGTAAATAAATAAAATAAGATAAAATTTACGTATAGTTTGTTTCTTTTCATCCCCCAGCCTCTGTGCTTGAACAAATACGGCTTTAGCTCTATAGCTTGTGCTGTAAAATGTACACTGATGTGGAGGGGAGGGTAAGCGTGGAAGGAGAGAGCAAGGGCACACTAATGGGAGTCCCAAAGGTGCACCGTTCTCAAAGGCAAGGTAATCCTGAACCCATTCCATTAACCTGGTGGCCTCATCTCTGACCTGACCTGGAAGCAAAAAAAGAAGAACCTGAGTCAAAACAGCTTCTGGATGTGGATACTTCAGCCCAAGTCACCTTTGGAATGCCCCCTTTTGGTGCCCAGAACAGAAGGTCAACACAGAGAAAACAGAGTTAAAACTGAGGCCAAGAATAGGAGGGAATTGGAGCCAAAAGCGCCTTCTCATCAACTTGCTTAAGGACACTCCTTCTGCTCAAGAGTGATCACTTAGCCAAACGCTTGTCTACATCCTGACCACTCAAGAGCTTCCAGCCTCCTCTGGACTTCATCTTTTCCATGTCAATTTCAGCCCACCTCACCTGTGCCAGGAAAGTGCAGGATAGACATGTCAGCTGGGAAAGGCAAGGCGGCAGAAGAAAGAGTTAAACCAAGTCCGCATCTCCACTGCCTGAGGTACTGCGCAACACCCCCTAGCCGTCAGCAAAACAAGAAAACAGCAGCTGCGAGACCCACAGCGGCCGGGATAAAAGGCCCCGAAAGGAGAGAAGATGCGACATCATTTGGTGCCTTCCCATCACCGGAACCCGGAACCATTTCTCCTCCAAAGCCTCGTCATTCGTTAGCCTTTCTCCCTTGTTCTCCTTCCTCAAAGAACACTGACATTCAGAAGATATGCGACGGGTATTTAAGGTGCGAAGTATATGCTTAGAGCCCGCAGGTCAGGTGGTGCCTCCCTACTCTGGGGCAGTCTTATCGATCTGGGCCCAAGTATCAGTTCTTAGGCTAGCACACTCAAGACTCTTTCCTGAACTTCGTACAGCTCCTGTGGCTGACTTTCTCTCAGCGTGTCTCGAGTTCCCACATCCACCCTGCTTGTCCACTGTTGTTCCAGCCAGACCAACGGAAATCTGAAGTCCAGCCTTAACTGGCACCTACATAAAGGGAAAAAAATCCACTTGTTTCATCCACCTTGTGAGCTTAGTAATTTTACATAAGATCTGGGTAGACCTAGGGAAGGGCCACATTACTGCTGGAGCGGGCCAGTACCATTTCCACGGCTGGTCCACACCCTTGTGACCCACTCTCTACCTCTATCGTCCTCCTATTCTGGGAAATTACATATATATTTATATATATAATTATGTACATATTATACATATAAAATACATATATATATATATGTTTTTATTTATATCTTACTCATGTAGTTGTTCATAGATCAAGCAGAACAGTTTCTCCCACTCTGAAGTCCCTCAAAGTCAGCTTCTACCCCAGGCAGATTTTTCAAGTTGTTTATTCTGAAAAATATAGATTAGTCTCTCTAAAAGGTATTCTGGAGAATACAACTTTCTCTAGTCATATTATAACACATGATGGTGCAAATTATACGAAATTATAGAGAAGTTACAGGTTACAGTTTCCCTTAAGCGTGAATAATATTCAAAATATTTAGCAACTGACACCTTTGCCAGCCAATCAGAACTGAAGGTGGCCTCAGAGATGGAGTGGGGTCCTGGGCCCCTGCTCTGCCAGGCATCAGCCCTTTCCGCTGACTTGTGGGAGAGCCTGGAGGAGGGACCAGGTGCGCTCACAGGCTTCAGAGCAGCTGCTCTTTACAGACTGGTATAGCAGTGGTTCCACAGTTTAATGATGTACAACCACACTAGCGCTCACCAGCTGAACCCTGGCCACTCCTCAGAAACAATCTTACTCGATCCCATCTTATCTGCTGAAAATAGGGATCCATCTCTCCCCAGTCCTCCCTGTTTGTAAAATCAACCGGAACCCTTTATTTTGGTCATCCTGCCCTTAACTTGACTGTTCACTTTTGGTTTTGATTTTGGCCAGTGATTAAGACCAGCGCCCTGGGATTTTTTGGTCTCTGGGAAACCAATTTACTCTTTTTTTTTTTTTGCAGTACGCGGGCCTCTCACCGTTGTGGCCTCTCCCGTTGCAGAGCACAGGCTCCGGATGCACAGGCCCAGCGGCCATGGCTCACGGGCCCAGCCGCTCCACGGCATGTGGGATCTTCCCGGACCGGGGCACGAACCCGTGTCCCGTGCATCGGCAGGCGGTCCCTCAACCCCTGCGCCACCAGGGAAGCCACCAATTTACTCTTGATCAAATATTTTAGGGAGAAATCAATTCCTTCAAAGTTACCCCAAATCGACTCTGGGGCCTTTCCAGAGTCCAGGTATAACATATATTACCAGCAGCCTCCTTTCCTTACAGAACCCAACTCAACTAACCAAACTGCTCTGCTCTGTAACTCTCTTCATTCCTTTTTAACTTTACGGACATTACCAAAACTCAAGTGTGTCTGTTTATTTGTTTGTTGCTAAACAGCAGTCCTTGGGAGTAAAGCTCTAGAACAGCATTATCCAACAGAAGTACAATGGTGAGCTACCTAGGTAATCTGAAACTGTCTAGCAGACACAGTAAAATAAGTAACAAGAAACGGGTGAACTTAATTTGTATATATTATTTAACTCAATGCATCCAGAATATTATTTTAATGTGTAATCAATATAGAAATTATTGAAGGGGTAATTCACATTCTTTCGTTTATACAAAGTCTTCAATTCCCGGTACGTATTCTGTGTTTACAACACATCTCAATTCCACATGGAAAGTGCTGATTGCCTCATGGGGCTAGTGGCTGCTGGCTGGACAGCCAGACTGTCTAACTCAGCTACTTACAGATCCACCAGTTCTCAGCTGCTCAGTCTTGGGTAAATAATCTATCTGTGCCTCAATTTCTCATCGGCCAAAAAGTGATAATAATGGTACACACCTCATAAGACTGTTGTGAGAATTCAATGAGAAGGCACTATTCCTAGCACATAATAAGATTTCAACCAACGTTAGCTATTGTTATCACTAGTATTATGCTGCTATGTCATCTCCCAATACTGCTATCCATATTCCAACATTTTATTCAACATCCAACAGAACGGGGGTAGTAGCCACATCCATAAACTTCTCTCTCTAGGAACTTG
The DNA here is from genome assembly GCF_003031525.2 of Neophocaena asiaeorientalis asiaeorientalis. Taxonomy (NCBI): domain Eukaryota; kingdom Metazoa; phylum Chordata; class Mammalia; order Artiodactyla; family Phocoenidae; genus Neophocaena; species Neophocaena asiaeorientalis. Next base: position 10,099,936 of record NW_020176571.1, read on the forward strand.
TTGTCCAGCCTCTGTCCTTTTTTTGGGTGGAGAAATAATGACCTACAACAGTCCCATATCTTTAATAACTAACTAGATGGTGTCCATCCTGGCCGAAACAGACCAAACATAACACAAAGTGAATTCAGCCAAGTACAGCCCAAGTACAGACACAGTGAGAAGTACATTTTTTATTTACCTGGTGTCTGAATCCTTATTCACCACTGAACTATTTTTTTAAACCAGTCTCCTCATTTATGTAAGCAACTTTTATCTCTACGCCTGAATTCTAGCCAGTATTTCATGAAGGATCAGCCAGAGAAAAGCATTCACCTTGACATACCCTCCCAAATATTACGGGATGTTATTTATGCGGCCTTTGAGCAGGTTGCATGTCCATCCCCAGCCATGACTTCATTTCAACCACAACAAACAGCAGAGGCACCATGTTTCCCAAAACTCCTTTAAAAACAACCCTGCAGATGCCAGGAGAACTGGGAATATTAATGACTGAAAAGCTGGGAATTAAGGGATGTATGCAGAATGGTGGGAAGGGAATCTAAAGAACCCAGCTCTATTGAGCGTGAAATTGTTAACAGAGGGCAAACGTTTACAAAGCTTTGTGGCAGGAGAAATGACAATGGAGGAGAAAGTCAGAAGGCAAGAGTCTGAAATAATCTAGGGTCAAAAGTATTTGCAGAACCAGGTTGTAAGATATTATTTATAGAGAAAAACAGATTTTGGGGGGACTCAGAAAAGGTGTTGTAAGAGTGGGTTTTACCAAGAAACGTACAAGATGCTTTGGCATATGTAAGTGGCATGATTTATGAAGCCTAAAAAAAAACGGAGAAAAAAAAAAAAGAGAGAAGCAATTTTGTTCACATAGTATGCACTTATATTTTATTCTTCTCAAGAAGGAATACATTCTGATCACAGACGTGGCCAAATATTTCAGCAGGACACTCAACAAAGACCCTTATGAAATCCTGGTGGACAGAAAAGGTGGAGAAACAAGCTAAAGGGAGGTCTCTGGGGGACAACCGAAGGATAGAATCCTGTTTGATTCAGCGTTTTTATCAACGAAGTGGGGAAGAATAGTTCGGCAAATTTACAAACTACACACAAGACAAGAAAATGGAAAGGATACTGAGGCGACAGAGGGAAGAATCAAATTTCAAAAATACACAGGCAGGCCAGAAAGATGAGATCCACCTAAACAAACAATACGAACTGGGTTACATTTAAAACCAGCTGCACAAATGGAGCGTGGGCAAGGCTTGGCTTACTTGGGGTCTCAGATCACTGTAAACTTGGGTAACCAGGGTGCCTAGGCAGCTAATGCAATCGTAAGGTACTTTAATAGAAGGGCATCATACCAAACAAGGGATGTGATCATTTAATTGTAGTCGACAGTTAACGGAACACGGTGATAAACTGTTCACTGGTACCTTGATCAAATGTCCGGCGTGAAATATCTGAAAATCACTGAACGTGGAAACCCGCTGAGGAAATTAGGCTGCTAAGTGTGGAGGAGACTCGGCGGCTGCCTGAGCCTTGTGCTGATGTACCTGAAGGCAGTCATGTGGGAAAAGGTTAGACATAATTCCAGAGGGTAGAATATGGCCCTCCAAATGGCAGTTACAGCATGGCAGACATTGTCTCAATACAAAGAAAGCCTTTCACAGGCTGAACGCAATAGACTCCCTTGGCCATCCAGGTAAGGTCCCTGCCACCAGAAATATTCCCCCAGAAAGAGTCTCAGGGCCACCTCCCGGATCTCGGGGATTCCCGCTCTGAGTGAGATGCTGAACCGAATGACCTTTAGGGTTCTTCTGAGGCTACGCTAAGATGGTATTTATGCAGTAAAATGTGCACGAACTGAGTCAGCTCTTTCTGACACTGTAACGTAAGTGAGGTAATTACACATACATATACCCCCATCACAGAGGACGTGCGTTATTACTAGAATCAAACCTTAGCTCTTCCGTGTCTGTAGATCAATTATGTCAGCAGAGTTACGTGCTGACCTTGAGCTAGTGAGGGTGAATGTAGAACAGGATCAGAACTTATCTGAGTTGATGAAACAGGCTTCACTTTTCCATAACTAGAAAGCACAGGTCAGTCAGTAGGCCTGTTGAGGGAAGGAGACAGGCTACAGAGAAAAAGGAATAGTTTTCAGTTCTCCTGCCTATGCTGGCAACACAGGGGAAAGGAAGGGAAGGGGCTGTTCCACACACACACACACACACACACACGCACACACACACTCTCACTCTCATGGTAGCAGCCAGACAACACTAGGCTTCTGTGACTGCCAACATTTCTAAGCAGCTTGAGAGCAAAGGTTCCTCTTCTGTATCCAGATGATCTTTACCATGGAGGTTAAGAACAGTATTATATTTCTCCTTCTCTCAAGGGATGAATTTGTCAGATTGTCAGATATCATTTTTGTCTTTGAGTTGAGGATACAATAAAATACAGAAAGAATTCTGTATCATCTCCCAGCCGTTCCGGTTTTAAAACTGATGATTCAAAATGGCTCCCTTTTTGACAGTAACATAATGAGGCTCATTTCTTACAGATATGAGAAAAGAACTCTCACTACTTCATAGTTCCACTTTGTACGTCATTCTCGAGCTATCTTTCAGTTTGGTGAATGAAGCTCGGGAGGCTCTTTGCTCTAGACCCCATCACACTCCTGCTTTCACTTTAACTCCCCACTAAAGGTCAGAGCTGCAGCTCAGCAGCAGACCAGGAACTCAGAAGGCAGAGATATGGAAGGAGTCCATCCTTTACTCTATGGAGATGGGAAAAATAGGTCTTTTCCTGCTCTTCACAGAAAGAGGCATATACTGTGTGAGCCCCCGGAGCTCTCCCACATTTAGAGAGAACCAATGACTTGACACAAGCCTTCCATCATTCCCAAAAGAAATCAAATTTTTCAAAGACGGAGTGGGAAATTTTTAAAATACTATTAGTATAAAAAAACTTCATTTTGTATTCTCAATGTCAAATTTAAATAATAGAAAGAGTCAACAAGTTTATGATTGGCTACCAAAAAAAAAAAAGATAAAGCTTCACTTTACTCAATGTCTTCATTGAAAATTCATTCAGGTCTCCTCCAGGTCAGCTCATCCTTCTCCCACCCCACTAATCAAAGGAGCAGGACACTGAAAAAATAGAAGGACTCATGCACTAGGGATGAAGAAGGGAGTAAGTTAGTGATGCCATACACAAGACCTGCTTTTGGCTTATAAGCAACAGGATTCCCTACGTAATGAGCTATGGACGTTCTGTTGATGTCCAAAATATAAGACAAGAGAAATACTAACATGAATGGATTTTTAGAAAACCACAGATAGGCAGTAGGGGAAAATGCAGCCCTTTGTTCCAAGCAACAGGCAGAGTTAGGTGTGTATTAACAGAGAAATATTTCAAAGGCTAAAACACTATGACAATAAAGACACTATGATCCAGGCACAAAAATCTGGGGCATAAGAACAAAGGTGGCTGACGGAGGTCTGTGAATACCTGGCAAGACTGATGAAGGCCTTTGGGCTCTTTCACAGGACAAAATATGTTTCTTTGTCATGAAGCAAATGATCTGAGAAAAGAAGTGAAATAAATTTATTTGAAATTAACAAAGAAGCCCACTCCAAGCAGCAAAGCTCTAGAACCTGCTGGCCAGACTTGGTGTAGATTAGTTTAAGAACCAGGAGATGCTCAGTGGAGGCTAACACAACATTGTAAAGCAACCATACTCCAATAAAAATTAATAAAAAAAAAAAATATATATATATATATATTTAAAAAAAAGAACCAGGAAGTGCTGAGCCTGAGGGTTCAATGTCTTCAGAATTTGTGAAACTAATACGGAACATATCTCACTGTGTCCCAGCTCAATAGGAAGCTTCCTGAAGGAAGGGGAGGCCTGCAGTAGTGACTAGAATATAGTAAGTGCTTAATAAATATTCGTTATGTGAATACAATAGCTCAATTCAAGTTGTCCCCATGTATCAATGGTGGACTGAACGTACCAATGGCTGGCATTGATGGCCTCCTCTGAAGTTCCTCCCATCGAGAGGTATAGTCTACTTCTTCACCCTTTGAAATGAACTTGCCTAATGACTCATTTTGGCCAATATGACGAGGGAGAAGTGTCACCGTGCGAGTTTCAAGTTTAGGCCTCAAGGGGCTTTGCACACTTTTGTTTTCTCTCTTGGGAGCCTGCCACGATTTGAGAATAAGCCTGGTCTAGCCTGATGGAGGATGAGCGACCTCATGGTGAAGAGCCCAGCTGTCCCGACTGAGGTCATCCTAGACCAGCCTATAGCCAGCCAACATTCACACATGAGGGAACTCGGCCAACATGTTCAGAGAGGCCAACGCAACCCAAAGCCTACCACAGACGCAGGCCTGAGTCCAGCTGAGACCAGAAGGCCTGCCCAGTTCACTCCTAGGCTCATGAGAAAGAAGAAATGGTTGCTGTTTCAAGCCACTATGTTTGGATAGTGGCTTTTAACCCAACAATAGCAAACTGACACACCTCCCTAAATGTTGCTTTTCTGTCCTTTATCACTGACCTTGTCTTTAAATGTTTGTGAAATATTTTCACTCCTAATAGTTTAATTCAAAAGGAAAAGCAAAAAGAATCCCTATCATTCGTTCAGTAATAACTTGTGTCTAAACGTCCTTTCTCTTTCCCCTCTTCTTGCCTCTAACTTCTTGAAGTCCTCATTTACGTCTCAGTTTTTCTATTAAAATCAGTCCCTAGCTGGTCTCCAGGCATCCATCTTTGTTCTAACCCCATCTGCATAATGTGTAAGAGTTATCATCCTAAAACATATGTGTAATCATGTCACTCCTCTCCTCAAAAAGTTTAAACCTTTCACATCACGCACAGAAGAAAGTGTGAACTACGCATATGGCGGTCACATCACTCACACTTTTGCTCCAATGTCTGTTCCCAGTGTGGCCTCACACCGGAAGCCCCCCATGGCTCATGCCCCAGGACACCTGTCTGCCTCCGTACTCCCACCTTTCCCACCCTCATATTTCTGTCCAACTTGTTTCATATGCTTGCAATTTCCCACTGGTGAAAATCCCACTAAAGCCACCACCCTAAGAAGCTACCCTAATCTTCCACTATATCTTTATGTAATAAAAATGATATAATAATAACCACAACAGCGCCGATAATAATACTTAGTAAGCATGTACCATAAGCTAGCGCTGTGTTCAGCACTCCAGGTGCATCCTCTCTTAACCATCACGTCAATCCTAGGGCATAGCTATTCTTACCACTGTCTGCGTGCTATAGGTGAGCAAACTGTGGCTCAAAAGGTTAATCAGTCCAACGTCAAATATCTACTAAGTGGCAGAGCTAAAATGTGGATCTAGGATTCTAGGAGTAAATACACTGAGCTACATCATGGTTTCATTTGAATTTCCCATACTTATTATAATAAAGGAAAGCACAAAGGAGTGTAAATGACTTGCCAAGGCCGCAGAGTCATCAGCAGAACTAGATCGTGAATCAAATACTCTGAATCCTCCAATCTTATGCTAATTTGGGGCCGCCAGGGAAAATATAACTGCTGCCTGGTCTCCCCAGCAAAGCACGAGCGTTTTTGCCTTTGCCCATTTTTTTCAGTGAGAATGCCTCAACTAAAGTAAGCAGGTGGATTTTAGTTTCTCCTGCTGCTGTGATCGCCCATAGCTCTTCAGCCGACATTCCAAGGCTAGAGGAAGAAACTGAATCTAAAACCAAATTAATGTTTAGCTTCATCTGATCCACACGTCAACAACGGTCCACCCAGTAACTGTTAATATACAAATGAACTAAATTTCCCATATTCCCAACTGTGTTTAATTCTGTTGGGACCACATAGGTCGCACTGATGCCTTAAACATGCTAATCTCATTCTGTCCTACTTTAGGTACTGGTCTCCCAAAGAGCACCCCATACATAGCTGAATATACTTGCTTTTCAAGAACTGTGCTCCTTTGAATTATGGGAAATGTCAGCCAGGGTAGTCCCTGGTCCTGATGGACACACTTGCACGCTCAGGAGTGCAGGCCTGCGATTGGCCTGTAGCTATGAGTCTCCAGAGGTTAGGGCCAAAGAAAGGAATACGAACCAAGAACATAGCAGATTTTGCCCACAAGTATCAGGGTTGAAAAAGAAAGAAAGAAAGAGAAAAGCGCCGAATACAAGCCCAGGTGAACCATGTAAGTTTAGAAATAGCTCTTTTGCTAACTCAAAGGGGACGGGAGGGAAACTGACACAGCTTGTTTGGCCGCTGTGCCTGTTGCCCACTCCCTTTCTTGGTCCACGCAGCCGCGCAGCGGGCGCAAGCTGCCACCGCGAGCGGCAGGGGCTGCAGAGGCAGCGGGGGAAAGGGTCTATTCAAGGGCGCTTAGTCCTCCCAGTTTGAGACTCTCCACAAAAGAGAGACAACAAATGCGGCTTCAAAGGAGAACAGAAAATGTTACAGTGATCCACATCCTCCGAGGAACCTCTGATCGGCAGCTCTTCCTGCTGCTTTATGTCCATCCTCTACCTCCCCCAGTTCCAGCTCATCTAAGAGGTTTTTTTATTCTTAAGACCTATAAAATAGGCATAACAAGTAACTGGATGAAACAGAGGGTCAGGCTTAACCTAGGCCTGGAAAAGCATCCACTCAATATTATTTGAAAACTTTCTTAAGTTTTTGAGAAGCCCCTGTATTAAAGAGGAACTTCAGTTGAATTCCGGATGTCTTCGGTTATTCATTGCTTATCTCACGTGTACCGTAAGAAAAGATGAAGATTCGATTCTGTTCAGTCCGGGAGAGAGGCAGGTAACGGCAGATAAGATGGGTCTTTGCTGCTGGGAATGCCCTTAGAAAAGAACCCTTCAGATTCTAGGGCTGGGCATCTACCTGCTAGAAACGCGTGCACTATTTCAGACATCCTTTCCTCTAAGTCTAACTTAGAACCACTGATTCCCCCCCAGTCCCTCCCATTCTGCAAGCTTATGAGCACCTCTGCCAAAGGCGGGGGTCTACCGGTGAAACGACACACAAATAACGGGCAGCTCAGCTAGAAAAAGATCTCCTGGGGGAAAAGAGCAAGAAACATGAGCTTTCAGAACGTTTGCAAGTCATCTAAGGATTTCCCGTATCCTATTATTCTCTCCTAAGGCCTATAACTAACCCCAGTGCACGTTAACAGACTCATCAAGACACTGGAAGACACAGTTTAGGCCAGTGGAAGCACCCTCTGGCAACTAAGGTGTCAAACCACCTTTTATTCACTCCAGATACGGAAGAGAAAAGGGAAGGTGAACAATTAGCATAAACGTGTAACCTACATTTCTAAGAATAAAGAGCTCACCTTTTTTTTTTTAATTGAAGTATAGTCGATTTACAATGTTGTATTAGTTTCAGGTGTACAGCAAAGTGATTCAGTTACACATAGACATACATATATTCATACATATATATATATACATATATTTTCTTTTTTTTAATAGATCTTTACTGGGGTATAATTGCTTCACAATACCATGTTAGTTGCTGTTGTACAACAAAGCGAATCAGCCATATGCATACACATGTCCCCACATCCCCTGCCTCTTGAGCCTCCCTCCCACCCTCCCTATCCCACCCCTCTAGGTGGTCACAAAGCACCGAGCTGAGCTCCCTGTGCCATGTGGCTGCTTCCCACCAGCCAACTATTTTACTTTCAGTACTGTATATGTCCATGCTACCCTCACTTCGCCCCAGCTTCGCCCTCCCACCCCATGTCCTCAAGTCCGTTCTCTATGTCTACCTCTATTCCTGCCCTGCAACTAGGTTCATCAGTACCTTTTTCTTTTTTTTTAAGATTCCATATATACGCGTTAGCATATTCAGATTCTTTTCCATCATAGGTTATTACAAGATATTGAATACAGTTCCCTGTGCTATACAGTAAGTCCTCGTTCATCTATTTTATATATAATAGTGTGTATATGCTAATTCCAAACTCCCAATTTATCCCTCCCCCCACCCTTTCCCCTTTGGTAACCGTAAGTTTGTTTTTTATGCCTGTGGGTCTGTTTTTGTTTTGTAAATAAGTTCATTTGCATCAGTCTTTTTTAGATTCCACATATAAGTGATACCATATGACGTTTGCCTTTCTCTGTCTGACTTACTTCATTCAGTATGACAATCTCTTTGTCAGGTCGCACATTTTTACCTCACTAACTAGACTGCTCAGTCCCCAAGATACAAATGCACCACCTTCCAGAAATTAACTCCAAAAAGTTATCACTTAGAAACCCAAACGCATTCTCTCACCGAGCCAATGTAATAGGTGGTGATTGCAGTCTCGGGTCAGCCTGCAAACACCAATTTATCTCAGATACACCAGGAAGGGTCTTCCTAGGAGCCCCAGGCCTCTCTGAACCTAAGCCCATGGGGGCTCCTTGAATCGTAAACTCCCTTTAGTACCAATATCCTGACATCTCAGAGCCAAGGCCGGCGGAGAGAAGGAAAACATATCAGGTTCCATCACTGTGGCGGCTGGACAGATGCTCCGGTGGGAGAGGTAGAAAGATATAACATTCCTCCTAAAGTCAGGGAACATGATAGGAAGGGAGATGGTATGGGATGAAACTTTCCACTTTAATCCTAAGAAAAGATGTTGAGTTTAGGGGATAGAACTAGACTTTCAGAACATTAGAGAGGCCACCATAGCCTTTTAAAAAAATATTTATTTATGTATTTACTTATTTATGTATTTATGTATTTGGCTGCACAGGGTCTTAGCTGCGGCACACGGGATATTTGTTGTCCCACGCTGGATCTTTAGTTGCAGCATGCGGGATCTTAGTTGTGGCATGTGGGATCTAGTTCCCTGAACAGGAATTGAACCTGGGCCCCCTGCATTGGGAGCGCAAAATCTTAGCCACTGCAACACCAGGGAAGTCTCGAGAGGCCACCATAGCCTTTCAACAGAATGCTGACTGCAGACGCAACTTTCTCAGCAAATATAACTAATAAAAAACCATATTTCTCTCATTTCTACTGATTATAACCATTATATACTAATTATAGAAAGATACAGTTTTAAAAATCTAGGTCTAATGATCTTATCAATACACTCAACTCTTGCCAAGAATGTGCTAGCACCATAGAAGTTTTGCACTTAAGGGGGCATCGGAGGTCATCTACCCCAATACCTTCATTCTAAAAATGAGGTCACCAAAGGATGGGAAACTTGAGTGGTTTCCAGAAGGTACTCCAGTTCTTTAGATCCAGAAATCACCTGGTGTCCTTTGGGGACACTATTTCATGTGCCTCTTATATAAACTTTGGTTTCCCTTCTTTGAGGAGCCTTTCATTTCTCTGCATTGATGCTCCCCCTGGGAGTTAAATCCCACTCCCAACCTCCCAGAGGTTGTTTATTTGAGGGAAGGTATTAATGGTCTCACCCCAGGCATCTCCCTTTGAATTCTGAGGACTCCGCTGGAACTCTCTTTGCAGCCGGGAGAGCCTGTTTTTCCCTTTTCTCCAAGGAAGGCCATCCTTGGCCCTGAGCATCAGGCCTTCTGTACTCGCTACCTCCGAGCAAGTGGAAGACGGCACTGGTGATAGAGCAATAAAACTGCGAATGTCAAACTCACTTAATTTGCTGACCAACTGATTGATGGCTCATCTCCACATTTCAAGTCAGCCCCACCTAAACCTCTGGAGCTTCTTGCCAAAGCCTTCTTAAACAGTCTTAATTTTTTTTTTTCTACACACACTTAAAAACCTCATTAAGCAAGAGAGAATGTTTTTAAAACAGTCAAATAGTGTTTTCTCCATAGCCTTGCACGCCGAAGGTTATAAACTCTTATATTCAGCAACTGCCTCTGCAGGATGCATGCCAGGGCCGCACGATGACAAACCACTGACAACGGTGCAGTAATGGTTTCCTGTCATGAGTGGAGATCTTAAGTGGCAATAACTGCGAAAGGATGTTACTATTAAGCTAAGTGTGTGTGCCTTCATATTCCTTCAACAGGTTTTAGAAGATGGCTGAGGTTGAAAGTAGCTGGAGGAGGATAAAGGGTGCCCTGCTTCCTTGTGTCTCCTGGGCCAGTCCTTTTCAAACCTCAAGACACCCTAAAATGAAGAAGAATATTTTGGTGGTAAACACCTTACTGTTAGACCTAAGTGTCAGTCCAAGGTCAGCTTGTTAGTGGCTCTGAATATTGCCTGACCACTATTAGCCTGAGTCTCCTCAGTTGTAAAGGTGATAATAATGGTCCCTTTTCCTTGTACAAGGACTGTTGGAAAGATGAAATGATCGCGCTATGCATTAGAATTTGGCAAAGCAATGAGTACAAGAAGTAAGTGCTCAATAAATGTTAGCTGCCGTTGTTTTTTAAAAAAACAATACACATGAAAGGATGCTCAACATCACTAATCGTTAGAGAAATCCAAATCAAAACTACAATGAGGTATCACCTCACACCGCTCAGAATGGCCATCATCAGAAAATCTACAAACAGTAAATGCTGGAGAGGGTGTGGAGAAAAGGGAACCCTCTTGCACTGCTGGTGGGAATGTAAATGGATACAGCCACTACGGAGAACAGTGTGGAGGTTCCTCAAAAAACTAAAAATAGAACTACATATGATCCAGCAATCCCACTCCTGGGCATGTATCTGGAGAAAAACACGGTTCGAAAGGATACATGGACCCCAATGTTCACTGCAGCGCTGTTTACAATAGCCAAGACATGGAAGCAACCTAAATGTCCATCAACAGATGAACGGATAAAGAAAATGTCGTACATATATACAATGGAATATGACTCAGCCATAAAAAAAGAATAAAATAATTCCAATTGCAGCAACATGGGTGGACCTGGAGATTATCCTACTAAGTGAGGCAGACAGAGAAAGACAAATATCAAATGACATCACTTACATGCAGAATCTACAAAATACAAATCATACAAATGAACTTATTTACAAAACAGAAACAGACTCACAGACTTAGAGAACAAACTTACGGTTGAGGGGGAGCGGGGGGAAGGGATAGACTGGGAGTTTGCGATTGACATATACACACTATATTTAAAATAGACAACCAACAAGAACCTACTGCTCAATACTCGGTAACAACCTAATTGGAAAAAGAATAGATACATGTATATGTGTAACTGAATCACTTTCCTGTACACTTGAAACTAACACAACATTGTTCACCAACTATACTCCAATATAAAATAAAAATTAAATAAATAGAAATGATACTTTGAAAACAATCTGTTGAAATCAGATGCCTTTCAGCTTTCCCCATCACCACTGGTCTCGAATGATAGTCACTTGCTATTACCATCGCCCAGAAGTACAACTGGGGAGGGGGATCAGATCCTGGTGGTGGCCGGGAGGCTGGGTGTGGGAGGGGCAATCGTTCGCTCGTCCTGCATTGCTCCTTCCCTCTTCAGGCCACAGAGCTTCTGATGCCCTGCGGCGATTTTACGTAACTGGCTTACGCAACTGGAGAGGCCCCGTGACCACAGAGGTGAGGCAAATCAGAAGCACAGTTTCATGTCAGCTAGCTTGGCATGAGCTTAAAGCAGAAACACACCATCATCCCTCTCTTTGCACAGCACCTGATGCGACACCTGATACTTGATGTATCAGCTGGGGACACCTCCTCCTTCGAGATGTCCGCCCAGCTTTCAAACTGCTAAACTCCTATGGAACTGTGGGGTGCAAAGCACTACCTGGTCCAGCTGTGAGTCTGTCCTCAGCTCTCCCAGCCTCCACCTGCCTGTCCATCACAGACAGGGTTCCTCTGCAGTAAACCTCTGTAAGCTTCGGCCTGCAGGGCCTTCGGTCCCTCAGGCAATATCCCTGCAGGGACCTGCCTCCTTAGCCTCAGCCCCTCTTTCTGTGTCCTCTCTTCCGCACTCCTCAGTCTTCCCCGACCCACTCATTCCCTGAGCCCTTCTGATCTGTAACGTCTCTCTTTGAGCTCATTATCTCTGCTTTCCTTGAATAAATACATTTCACTTAAAAAGGAAAGAAAAAACTCATTTTTTATACTATTCCCTAATCATACATCCACCTGACCCAGAAGAAAATGTTTTTATTGCCCCTTTCGCGAGATGCAGATAGATATGGACAGTTAAAGACAGCACCAGCAGGCCCCCTGAGGTCTCTCTTCACGTTTTCCATAACTTTGGGAGTAACTGCAATTTATAATAGTCACCTCCCATGAATGCTCTGTGGAGAATCATTTCTTTTCTATTCTATTTTTGGCAGGCGGAATAGTGGCAGATCAGTGGGCAGTGATTTTATACAATATGGAGCAGGAACCTTGGGTCCAGAGAAGGCACACGCTCCTGTTGTTGAAGATGTTAAAGTGAAATAAGCACCATTATTAGGACCCAAGCCAGGGCTGAGAGCAGGGCCTAAGATGGGCAGTTTGGTTTGGGCAAGACTGAGGTTACAGTAAGGACCCAGAGAGCGGGCCCAGAAATTTTAAAAGGCAGAGCAAGGCCGGGGCTGCCCTCAGAGCAGGGGTGAGGAGGCCGGAGCTCCACCCCACAGACAGAACACGAGGCCTGAAGAACACGGGGGTCGGAGTCCAGGCCCCATATCAGCCAAAGGAGAAGGTGTTCAGGGGAGCCCTCCGCGTGGTCCTTACTAATTTCAGCACCGGTCACCAATATAAGAGCTACAGAAAAGAATGACAGTGCAGAGAGAACACCACTCTCTATGAACTTTTTCGTTTTCTCAACAGCCTTGTGAGGCAGGAATTTTTACCTCAAATGTGAGGCAAGTGAAGCTCAGAGATACTAAGGGACTTGCCCCAAGGCCGTGAAGTGGGTGGGTGTCAGAGGTGGGACTGGAACACGCATTCTGACTCTGCGTCCGGTGCTCTTCTCAATAAGCCTCAGCTGCCGACCACCACTGAGGGCAGAGTCTCCCACTTCCTAAAGGGCAGCGCTTGGCCTGGGACCCGTGAAGGTCCTGTTCCAGCGGGAGCCAGCAATGGACTTTTCAACGTTCGGGCATGTCTTGGAAACTGGAGGGGTGGGCTCTGCAGAAGACTATTTTCGTTCTTTTATGGCTGAATGAAAACAGACGTCTGCAGAGCCCGCCCATCCAGTTTCGAACTAATGTCATTTGCAGCAACATGGATGAACCTAGAGACTGTCATACTGAGCGAAGTAAGTCAGACAGAGACAAATATCATATGACACCACTTATATGTGGAATCTAAACAAAAATGGTACAAATGAACTTATTTACAGAACAGAGTCACAAATGTAGAAAACAAACTTATGGTTACCAAGGGGTAAAGGGGGGGAGGAATAACTTGGGAGATTGAGATTGACATGTACACACCACTATCTCTAAAACAGATGGCTAGTAAGGACCTGCTGTACAGCACAGGGAACTCTTCTCAAAACTCTGTAATGACCTATATGGGAAAAGAATCCAAAAAAGAGTGGGTATATGTACAGCTGATGCACTTTGCTGTACACCTGAAACTAACACAACATTGTAAATCAACTATACTCCAATAAAAATTTTTGAAAAAGAAAAAGAAAACTGTATCAAGAAAACATTTTGGGGCTGATGAAAATATTAAGACTGAATTGTGGTAATGGATGTATAACTCTACACATTTACTAAAGTCATTTAATTATGTACTTAGAATAAATGAATTTTACTATATGTAGAAAAAATAAATCTATTTTCACGAGAAATGAAGGAGCCGGCTAGGGGAGAACTTATCTTAAGAAAAGGAGGAACCAAATAAATTCTATCCACTCACAAGGCTGTAGCCACAGGGTGGGAGGAGCAGTTTGGAAGCCGCCATAATGGCTGTTGCTTACCCTCGCCCCAGCCTGACCTGTGGGTCCTCAGGGAATGAGGAAAGTGGAGACGTAAGTAAACGCTGAAAAACGATTTCATTAAAAACTTAGAAGAGGGCTTCCCTGGTGGCGCAGTGGTTGAGAGTCCGCCTGCCGATGCAGGGGACGCGGGTTCGTGCCCCGGTCCGGGAAGATCCCACACGCCGCAGAGTGGCTGGGCCCGTGAGCCATGGCCGCTGAGCCTCTGCGTCCGGAGCCTGTGCTCCGCAATGGGAGAGGCCACAGCAGTGAGAGGCCCGCGTACCGGGAATAAATAAATAAATAAGAAATTATGTCACGAGCATGCCTGTGGCTTTGGTAATGGCCTGTAACGGAACAGGGGATGAGACCTTTTCACCAGACACTCCACCACTGACCATGTTGAAGCTTTGGCATCAGGAAGGCCCCAGTGCACTCGAGGCAGGTGCTTAGTGGGAAACCATAATATCCACAGGGAGTGGGGTTGCAAAGAGGCCGAGGTGCAAGGCAGATGCCACGGAACTCAATGAAAGCAGCAGGAAATGACAGTGCTAGCATGGAGAAAAACCAGGAAACCCACAGAAAATGGCAGCCATTCCCAGCAAATCCGGTACCAGAACCGTTTGTGAACCTGTGACGTACCCTCCCGAGCGCTGCCCATGCCACACCAGAAGATAATGAGTTTGTGTGGGACTGTGGTCTTGACTGAGTAGGGAGGAAGTAAGAACGGATGGGATCTGAGCTGTTACTGATATACACACACAAAGCGGGGAGGGCTGGGGAAATCGGTGCTCTGTATCGTATTCCTAACTGTATTTTTTTCCGGAAGTATAGATGATTTACAATGTTGTGTTCATTTTTGCTGCATTTGTGACGTCTGTCATTCAAACTAATCCCAAAGCGGACCTGAATCTTCTGGATAAAGTGATGAAACTCACAAATCTTTAGTCCTCAAGAAAATTTCAGGACACACTTGTCCTCCAATCAAAAGTGTGTTCAGCATCCTCTCTCCTTTCCAAACAGAAGGAATTGAGCATCCAGGACCCTGCCAAATGTGGTTCTGTTTTTCTCCCACTCCTCTCTGGCCTGTGTTTCCTTATTTGAATCCATTTCCAATTCCCCAAAGGGCTCCAGTAACCTAGCCCCAGCACGTCACCTCACTGACAAGCGCACGGTGGATAAGCCCTCTCTGGCCTTGGCTCTCTCCATGCTTTGGTCCCTTATTTGAATGGTGTGCTCCAAATGGGGCTCCTCAAACCCTGTCTCAGCATCTGAGCACAATAGGTAATTTCCACCTCACCATCAGACTTTCGTGGGGATAGAAACAGAGGGGGGCAAGTTTTAATTCCGTTGCCATCTATGTCTTCAACTCATTAGAGAAAGTGGAAAACATTAAAGCAAAGGAAAGGTGAGTAGTTTACTTATTTATATGTTCCTAAGGACCACCTCAGTTTCTATGGCAATGAGCCAGTAGATGCTTCTATAGCAGCAGGTCCACTTCAGTACATCTGCAAAAGTTCCTCTCTACCAAATTAAACACTAAATGAGGACGAGCTATCACCAGAACAAACTATCATCCCTCAGTTAATTCCATTACCGTGACACCTGCCCTTCCCAAACCCAAGAGGTCATAGAGATTCAGTGACAACAGGAACATAAAATATTTCCACATCAGCACAGCTCCAGCAAGAAATTCCTCTACGATTGTCTGGCAGAGACATCATTTTTTTCTCACAAAGTTGTTCAAGACAATTGAGTAATCAGAAGAAATGAGGCTAAAAATAATGTTAGCCATGGAGCGGGAAGACGTAACTCAGCAAAGTGCTGGCAAGTGCTCCTCTAACGCCAAGCCTCAGAATACACAAATGCCCTTTTCTGTTCAGCCGTGACAATCTAATTCAGGTTTTGTCCTCCCAGGAGGTGATCGGTGAGTCCAGATGGACACCAAGCCATCTCATCTTCCCGGGCACAGAAGCCAGACTGCACCGCAGGTACGTGCTCCGTGTCTCCACTGCCAGCTAGCTTGGCCAGGAGAGGAGCTGCCGTGCCCAGAGCCAGCTCCTGGGAAGGCTGGGGAAGGCCACAAAGCCCAAGGATTCCTTAGGCCACTCTGATGTTTCAGCACCTAAGGGAGCAATCAGAACTCAGCTCAGCTCACCCACCAAAATTCGGAATGACTGTAGGATGAAATCGAGACATGATCAGAACCAAGAGAGCAAAGTAACAGGAACAAGTGCTGCTGAGTACAAAGAGGCTGAGTCAATCTGTACAAAGCAGAGAAAGAAACAAGTCCAGGAACGTTTAGTGGACAATAAGCCAACTGAGTGAGGTTAGAGGTTATAACAAGTTAGATCAGGATATTTAAATTTCAGAGTGCAAGGCAGACGTAAGAAGGTGGGTTATCATCCGTAAGTTAGATCTGTCGGGGAGGAAGAGATTTCCCTCAGCACTTCTAGGTTTTTCTGGCTGGTCTAAGAGTTAAACTGACATGAGATTAACAGGAGAAAACCACACAGAAGTTTAATAACATATGTACATGAGATTGACCCAGAAACACTGAGCAACTCACCAAAATGGCTAAAACCCTCACGTTAAATACCATCTTCTGCTAGAGACAAAAGAGGATGTTGCGGGTAGTGGTTTGGGACCTCAAAGGGAAGGAAGGCGATTGACATGGAGGTGGAAAAGCAAACATTTGCTGGGCCTTGCAGAGACCATGGGACACAGAGAGGACTCTTAACAGACTTTACTAGGTTCCTCCCTCTCTCCACACCTAGTTCATACTCTAGTGATCTAGGGTGACAGCTCCCCTTCCTGGAACAGGTCCTCTATCTACATTCTTTAGGCAGTTTGGGGGAAAGTCAAGGGTTCTTCCCAAGTCTCTTCAGCTCAAAGTAAAACACAGCCAAAGAGTCAGTTTGTAGTGGCAAATTTTGCTCCCCTACAGATCTTTGCTAGAGAAAGAAGTCACATTGGGGCAGCGGCAAAAACAAAACAAACTATAAAAAATAGGTTTACAGGGGCTTCCCTGGTGGCGCGGTGGTTGAGAGTCCGCCTGCCGATGCAGGGGACACGGGTTCGTGCCCCGGTCCGGGAAGATCCCACATGCCGCAGAGCGGCTCGGCCCGTGACCCATGGCTGCTGAGCCTGCGCGTCCGGAGCCTGTGCTCCGCAACAGGAGAGGCCGCAACAGTGAGAGGCCGGCGTACCGCAAAAAAAAAAAAATAGGTTTACACATAGAAGAACTGGATTTGACCTTGCTATGCACTTTCACTATGCCACCCGGCATAAACTCTCTGAACCTGTTTTCTCACATATAAGATGGACATAATAACAATACACAAGTAAAGAAAAGAAAAAAGACAATACATAAGTCATTAGACTGCTGTAAGAATTCATGAGGTGATGCATATGGAGCACTTTATAGTGCCTGGCAAAGGGTTCAATAAATGTCAGGTCTCAAGGGGACATCTATTCCTGATGTGGCCAAAGGAAGACGGGAAGAGAGGCTCTTGGGGAACCCTGCATGCCTTAAATATCGTAAAATATGTTGTCTCCGGAAAATGTGACCAACCACGGACCTACAGAGCTAAGGACCAGACAGGCCGTCACACTTTGCGCCGTGTGACCCCGTTCTGCGAGGCTCAGCCTAAGGAATCAGCCAGACTCCTTGGTGATCTTTCCCTTTAACTTCACATTGTGAGTGGAGGGAAGAGGGCCAAAGCGGAGCCGTAAGTGTGACCACAGGGCACAGGCCTGGATCAACTGCAGCTGGGCTGCAAATGACCAGCCAAGCCCTTCCCCAATTCTGAAATGCTTTTAGGACCATTTTAAATAGAAATGTCCATTAACCTTGAAGGCAGGCAATTAGTAATGCAAATATTAAGTCACCTTATAAAGACAAAAGAACAAGATCAACGTATTTTAAAAAACTTTGTGAGAGAAACTGGCTTCCTGCCACAGTCTAGCCTCCTGCATCTGGTCAACTGATCCTTCCCATCCATCACTCTACCACTTGACTTGCCACTTCCCCACAGGCTTGGGAGCAGGAACAGGAAAGACCTTCGAGTCCACCCAGTCCAAACTCCTCATTTTAACAGATGAGAAACTGAGACTGGGAGAAATTAAGGTGTTTTCCAAGAACGCCAATTTAGTGGCAAAATCGGTACGAGACTCTAGCTTTCCTGATTACCCGTCATACCTGCGTTGTTCATTCTCACCTCAAAGATTTTATGACAAGGAATATGATGCCTTCACTTCTCTCTGTTTAATAGACAGCAAGCGCCTTGAATGAGGGTAAAGCATCCAGCTTTTGTATTTCTCATGCACAGCCATAAATAGATTAAAAATACTTATCAGTTGCACCTTCATGGAAATGACAGTGGAGAGTAGAGGAACCAGGATCCATGTGGGCAAGGATCACTCATATTAAACATAACTGTGCTAATAATTTTGAAAAATCCCTAAAGGTTCTCAGAATATGGATAGGACCAGCCTGCCATTTTCAAATAAGCCCAGCTTCATGCAAGTGGGCAGAAAGCTATTCATTTGAGTAAAGTAACAACAGATTATTCTCCATTTCCATATAGGATTAAAAGCTATCAAATAAACTGCAAGGAGAGCTTCATGGTACATGAGACAGAGATAATGTCCTTATTCAATGGGCATAAAACTCTAAAAAAATACCATGGTGTGACTTTTATTCTTACAAACCTTACAAAATAACGCTGTCCAGAAGACCTAAAGAGACATTTCTCCAAAGAAGAAATACAGATGGTCGATAGGCACACGAAAAGGTGCTCAACATCACTAATTATTAGAGAAATGCAAATCAAAACTACAATGAGATACCATCTCACGTGGGTCAGAATGGCCATCATTAAAATGTCTACAAATAACAAATGCTGGAGAAGGTGTGGAGAAAAGGGAACCTTCCTGCACTGTTGGTGGGAATGTAAATTAGTGCAGCCACTGTGGAGAACAGTATGGAGGCTCCTCGGAAAACTAAAAATGGAATTACCATATGATCCAGTAACCCCACTCCTGGGCATATATCCAGACAAAAACATAATTCAAAAAGATACATGCACCCCTATGTTCACAGCAGCACTATTTACAATAGCCAAGACATGGAAACAACCTAAATGTCCATCAACAGATGAATGGATAAAGAAGATGTGGTACATATATACAATGGAATATTTCTCAGCCATAAAAAAGAACAAAATAATGCCATTTGCAGCACCATGGATGCAACTAGAGATTATCATACCAAGTGAAGTAAGTCAGAAAGAGAAAGACAAATACCACATGATATCACTTATATGTGGAATCTAAAATATGATACGAATGAACCTATGTATGAAAGAGAAACAGGATCAGGGATATAGAGAATAGACTGGTGGTTGCCAAGGGGGAGGGAAGTAGGAGAGGGATGGATTGGGAGTTTGAGGTTAGCAGATGCAAACTGGTATATATAGAATGGATAAACAACAAGGTCCTACTGTATAGCACAGGGAACTATATTTAATATCTTGTGACAAACCATAAAGGAGAAGAATATAAAAAAGAATATATATGTATTGGGGGGGGTTGGCCAAAAAAGTTCGTTCAGTTTTAAGTAAAAATAAAAGACACATTTTTCGTTTTCACCAAGAGCTTTACTGAACAACGTATTCATTAACCGAACGAACTTTTTTGGCCAACCCAATATAACTGTGTCACTTTGCTGTATAGCAGTGATTAACACAACACTGTAATTCAATTATACTTCAATTAAAAATAAATTTAAAAATGAATGAAATAATGCTGTCCAACTTGAATGGTTCAGCTACTCTCCCATATGAAGACAGAAGCTGGATATACGCCCTCCTGTGAGCCTTTCCATCCTCTCTTACATTCTGCTGTTTTATGACAGTGATGTTCCAGCAATGCTTAATTCCTTACCACCATTATATCTCCTACCTCCAATAACTTTCATATTCCAACCCATCTTTTAAGTCACAATTGTGATTCAGAAGGTCTGGGGTGGAGCCCAGGAGTCTGCACTTCTAACAAGGTCCCTGAAAATATGGATGCTGCGATCAACTACCCAACCTTGACCTGGGATGTCTTCCTATTTTCCCAAGTCTGTCTACCCTGACCTGGATATCTCCCTAAAACTCGGAGAGTGTCTACTCTGACCAGGGATGTTTCCCTAATTCCCCAGGTGTGACCACTATGACCTCAGATGTCTAATTCCCCAGGTGTGTCTCCTGTGACCTGGGATTTTCCTTAATGCCACATACGTGGCAACTGTAACCTGCTCTGTCGGCCTAGTAACCCACGTTATTCCTGACTCATCCCCTTTCCTCAGTAACCTCTTTACTAAAGTGTTTAAGATGCTTTGTGTGTGTTTACTGTAAAATGAATATACGATTGCAGTGTTATGAAAATTAACCAATGGTGTCATTCATCCAGTTAAAAAATATATATCAACGTGCAATATGGCATGTATCATACCAGCCCCTAGGGATACAGAGGTGAACAACACATAGCCTTATTTGGAGATAGATGTCTTGGTTCCACAGGTTACTAGCTGATTGACCTTGGGAAAACTACCTAACCCGTTTGTGCTAGTTTTTTGTTTTATAAGATAACAATGTCTACCTCACAGGGTAGCATAAGTATAAAAGAGAAGTATGTACGAGAACTCACAATACACTCCAAAATGTACTATAAAAACATCTGATGCGCTCATTCTTATCTGTGCAGGTTCCCTCTTATACTGTAAACTGCCTTAAGATAAGAAATATCATTTTTTCCCTTCTACCAAAACTAAGAGTTTAGCATGGTTCTTTACACTTTACGGAATTTAAATTCTCTTTCATGGATTGTCTTATCTCTTTTTTTCCCATTGTTGGGTAAACAATACATCCTAGAACATTTCCACAAGAAAAAAACCTGAACCAGATGGATCTTAGGACACATCCTCCAAAAATCTGTTCTGAACGATTTCTCATTCCACCATTAAGTTCCTCCTTGAATTTAACACGGCACTTCATTTCCCGGTGGCCCCTTTCTTCCATTGATCTCAGAACATTTCCCACATTTGCTGGCACTCAGTAAATAATTCATCGAATGACTAAATTAATATTAGGGTTTGACATTCGTTAAATCCAAGAAAATACTGACAGGTTTGGGAATTGAAGCCAGAATCTGTAGCCCTTTTCCCTTCATGAACAATTTCATTGCCCTGGGTCAGGGCAGCCACCCATCATATCCCCTGGAAGCTGTCTGAGACCTTGATACTGTGCCTTGGAAGCACTTATGATTTATACACCTGTTCCTTAAGAATGGTGGCCACTCACGTAATTGACACCAATTAGCCCTTCTCACTCCAGGTCCCCGCGCAGGGCCAAAGGCTAAATGAGACACAAACACAGTCCACCTCTCAGCGCGGTGGAGGGTGAGTGACACACTGGCAGAGGGTGGAGAGGACTTTCAGGCTTTCGCCATTGTTCGCTGCATCTCTTTCGCTCTGGTAGTACACTGTGCTTCCATTTCTAGGGACTGTCACTCCAGCACCGGATCCACTGCCACTGAGAGGCTGAGTGCAAAGGCTCTCAGAGCACAGTACTCCTGAGAGACGGCTGAGCCACCATCTCAGGGTAGAACCTCCGGGCATCTCTTGCCCGTTGCCTTCTTCTCCAGGTGCTGTTCCTGCTGCCGCCATGGGCAAGATTAACAAGAAGGTTATATTTAAACTTCCAAGAGGCGCTGCTGTGCCATTATGGGTCTATTTAAAATCCTCCGGGCAGCTGCAGTACATAATAACAAATCAGCGGGAGGGAGGAAGGAAAGGGAGGAGAAGGGAAGGAGGAGGGGAGGTGGTCAGGAGCATCACGGATTGTTTCTGTGAAAAACTGACTGTCAAAAGATGGCAGGGGGTTCAGGCAAGTTAAAGATGTCCCCCGTGGTGAGAGCCAGGGAGGGAGAGGCATCAGGAGAATGTGCTAAGCAGGGGCTGGGAGAGAACCTAGGATCCTAATAGGAAAATCTGCCAGACCTGAAAACTTGCCGCCTGCCTGGGATATGGCATAGCTCCAGGACACTCTACTTCTCCCAGGGGACCCTGCTCAACAGTACGAACAATACAAGCCATTGGTTCAATGTTGATGACAGATCAGCACCAGAATATAGAGAGCTCTGGCGTCCGGGGTACAAAGCGGCTCCCTCAGACCCAACCAAGGCGTGCCATTCTGCTCCTCGACTCAGCGTCCAGCACTTCCCGGAGTCAAGGTCCCTTACAGGACGTTCCCTACTGCAAGAGCTTTAGCACCAAATGACTCACCTACAGCTGGGCTCGATTTTGACCCTGAAGACCCACCCCGCTTTCTGCTGCCTTTGCTAGGTTTGGGTGTACGGCTTTTTTAGCTTCTCCTTGCCCCCTCTCCTATCCCGTGGGTACAGCGGGATAGTTACAACGTTCACTGAACTGGAGGGCACAGTCATGTTCGTTTTCATTTCTCAGCCCTACCTTCACCCATGATATTTGTTAACGTGGGTCTGACTCACATTGTCCAAACTCTTGACCATTTTTATCACGCGTTGCTAAAGTTGCTTCAAAAGTTATTAACGTTTGCCATGATTTGTGTGTGGGGGGGCGCAAGTTTATTTAAATCTCCACTAATTGTCCAAACGATCACTCTCTGCCCACCCCTGGGGCTCCCATATGATAAAAAGCTCTGGTCTCACAAGCACGGACATTACAAGATGAAACCAACAAGGCAGTCCTGGGCGGCACAGGCTTAAAATGAGGAAAACAGTTATGATCGAATTGATTTTGCTTCTGTGGGTGACCAAGCTGGATGTCACAGGCTCAAACAAATATCTACTATGAACATAAGTCAGGAAACTTGGAAGTTCACAGTAATCCAATAAACCAAGCAAATATCAAAAATTCACCTTCTACTGCAAAGACATATTCTGATGTAAATATGTAAGTAAATGATGTAAGATGTAAGTTCTAGATATGTTATTATCTCAAATAGAATATTCTAGTAGATCAGCATATGTTAACAGTTTATACAGATTAAGAATGCATTCCTCAAGGAGCTTTATCTTCTTTTTCTTTTGCTTCTGGTTCAATGCCTAATGAGCAGGAGATTTATAAAACTATCTGTCCCTGCTAAAGCAACAACCGGCAGACAATACAATTTGTTATAAGCCCAAATCTGCCATATCAACATATACTTACTGATAGTAACTATAGACTTAGAATTAAGTTCTACAGTAAGTAGAGTGATTGCTTATTAAGCACATTCTGTGGAATATATTGTGCAAATATTACCAACACACAGAGACTGTATAAAACACTCTGCCACGATATGTTCAGATTACACACCGTGACCCATGTGTCATAACTCTGTAAGAATCTATAAATGATTCATTACCTAGTGTCAATGTCCTCCCTTCTTTTCATTCCTGTATCTTTTACTATAAGTTTGGGGAGCTCAAAAGAGATAAGACCTCCAGAGAGAAAAAGCCGGAAGAATTCCTACAAGAGGTGCTACACCACCGGGTCCAACCTCTCCAATGACTGAGGGGACAGAGAACCTTGTGACAGCATCCCAGCCAGACTCCACCATCCACTATGAAAGCAAATGGTCTTGGCCAAATGAAAATGACCTTTTCAATAATAAATACAGCAAAGATCCATTACACTCCAAAGAGTTTCTTCTGCGTGAGATGATCAATTGAGGAAATCAGATATAACAATTCCAAGGTGTCAGACGGGAAAACATCAACAAAACAAAAGAAATGCAGCCCTATGGACACGCTGTCCCTCATCAGGCCTCCAGCTGAACCTGTACCGACCACTCAGCTCATTCTCTGAATTCCTGGCCACTTGACTCACTCACTATCTTACATGTCATCCACCTCTGGATGGACTGAGACTTTGAGTCTGTCCCTGGGAATGGCTCTGAGCTCCGCTCGCTCACCAGCATGGCTTAGAGGAGACCTACCTACACTCGCTGACTGCGCTGAGTCTGGGAGAGCAGGCAGGGGGCGCTCACCCCGGCTCAGCTTCATATACGTCCCCCATCCTTCCATTCGCTTGGGGCCCATCTCTTCACACACCCACCAGAGGTTTACTGAGTCCTCATGCTGGTGCTCAGGATAGAAAAGAATAAGATATGATCTTCCCTGAAGGAATGTGAAGTGTCGCTAAAGTAATCAACATGTAAACAAAGAATAATAGTTTATTCAAGTGAAATCATGGAGACAGACCCAGGGGAAAACAGGCTGCCGCTTTAAAGTCCCTACTGGAATAACAGACAATTCACAAAAGCAAAATAAAAATCAAGTGGCTAATAAGTATATTTTAAAAATTCAAGCTCACTGATAAATCAACTAAATAGAAATTGAAACATTTTTTCCAGTTTTATTGAGAAATAAGTGACCTGCATGACTGTATAAGTTTAAGGCATACAGTATGATGGTTTGACTTATACATACTGTGAAATGATTACCACAATAGGTTCA
Source organism: Neophocaena asiaeorientalis asiaeorientalis (assembly GCF_003031525.2). Lineage (NCBI taxonomy): Eukaryota > Metazoa > Chordata > Mammalia > Artiodactyla > Phocoenidae > Neophocaena > Neophocaena asiaeorientalis. The sequence goes on from NW_020176571.1 coordinate 10,124,314, forward strand.
GCTAATATCCATCTTCTCATCTAGAAATAACTTTTAAAAACGAAAGAAGAAGAAAAAAAAAAAAGGAAAGAAGAAGAGAAAAAGAGGAAAAAAATTCTCCCCGCGATGAGAACTCTTAGGGTTAACTCTCTTAACAACTTGCCTTTGTACCATTCAGCAGTGTTAGCTGTAGTCCTTATACTGTACATCACACCCCCATAATTATTTATCTTATAACTTCCGTTTATACCTTTTGACCACCTTCCTCCAATTTCCCCTCCCCCTGACGTTCATCTCTGGTAACCACAAGTCTGATCTCATTTTCTGAGTTTTAAACAATAACATTTTACCTTCTTAAATATGCAAGGTTTTCTTCTTCACTGCAAAGGTCAGAGTAATGGATATTCTCGTACATACACACAAGCACAAGCACATATAATAGTTTTAAATTTCTGGGGATCAATTTGATAATACACACTCAAAGCCACAAAACGTTGATGCTATTTGACCAAGTAAATCCAGTTTTACAAACTTATACTAAAGAAATAATTAAGGACAGACAAAACGATTTATCTGCAAGGATGTGCATCATTAGCTTATCTGTAAAAGTCCTCATTTTGAAAGTGATGTAAAATGCTGAACCATGAAGAATTGGTTCAACTGCAGAATTCTATGCAGTCAGTAGAAATGATGTAGAAGGATGCTTTTCACAGGAAAGAACGATCACTGTATGTGGATAAAAAGAAAAGGCTGGATACAAAACGATGTGCATAGTATGACCTCATTTTTTATTTTGCATAACACACACTGAGAGCCGTTTACAGTGCTGTTATCTGGTGAGATGATGTCTGCTCTCGTTGTCCCCTTCTCTTCCAATTTTTCTCCGATGTGCATGTATTGCTTTTGTAATAAGAAAAATAAAGTTACACTTAACTTTAGAAGAAAATAAAGTGCACGTCCTGGGCTAGGCACTGGGCTGGGGGGCTCTGTGTGTACACCATCTCTAATTTTCACAGTCCTGCAGACGATGAGTGAGACCAAGTGACTCACCTAGTCAGACAACTGGTAAACCAGCAGTCGAGATTAGAAACCACGTTTCCAAACTCCTGTTTCCCTCCCTGTTGGCTAGTTCATAATACTTGTTCCCTAAAATTAGACTTTTTTCATCGATTTCACTATGATGTTACAAAGAGTTTTTTATATAAGCCAAACCAAAACATTTTTTAAACCAACGCAATACCTAAAATAAAATTTAGGGGATTGTGAACAGGCAGAAAAGTGCCTTTAAAAGTGTTCTTTCACGTTATTATATCTGAGCTCACAGCAAAGCCTCCTAAAGCCTGTGATGAGAGGGGGATGGGGTAGGAACAGTAGGAAGTCAAAAAAAAAACCAGAAGACGCTCACGTGTGAACAACAATTCATGCAGGGCTACCCACAGCCAAGTCTCAGCTGATGGAGAAAGTCAACCAGACGGGCGTTTGCCTTTCTGCCTGTGAACCTGCATTTATGTTTGTCCCAACCAGTCATTTTATGCCCCTCTGCTTTTGCGTAAAGTACAGTCCCTGGAATTATATTGTGCTCAGTATGGATTATCACCTCACTGGGTGCTTTATTCATTATTTACCCATTTTCATCTTTCTCTGAACCTGCCAAATTATATCTTTGTGTTGGGATACACGTTCCTGGGTGATCAAGTATGAACCTGTCAAACTTCTGCCTCTTCTTTCTGATCTCACTGTGTCTTGTGGTTTCTACAGAGTCTTTTTGTTCGTAGATATTGTATTGAGATAAGAAAGCTTTTAAATGCTGCTTTAATCCTCTATTGTCTGTTTTGTCCAAATTACACTGTGCATTACTTAGATTTAATAAATTGATTTTCACTCTCTTCTTACTGCAGATCAGAGCTTTCTTAACATTTTAGATTGTTATTCCTAAAATTTGTACATTCATATATTCTTATGCCTCTTAGCACTCCGCAGTCATTTAGGCTTCTCCACATTCTACCCCAACTTATTTTTCAGTCCTTTCTCTTTAGTCCTTCAACACAAATCCAAAAGCGAGTCATCCAGACTCCTCATTTGTGAAAATTATTCCACTTTCATCCACATCTGGTCATGGGGGCCCCTCCACCTAGACTGGCCTCCTCTGTGTCCTTGAAAACCCATGGAATTCAAATACCACCGCCTTCTCTGATCACACTAATTAAAGCTTCCCTCTGCATTCATACGTTACACTTAGTTTTACAGCTCCGACAGCATTTCTCATACAGATGTATATTATATACTCTTGGTTATGTCTTATTGCCTCCAATAAATTCTTAAACCCCATGAGGTCCGGAAGAGTGTCTTGAGGCAATAATGCCTTGCCCTTAATAGGTACTCAAATATTTTTTTAATGAATGAACCCAACAGTGTTTCTCCAAGATCCTGGTCATGAGGGCAAGGGCCAAGGTGCACAGTGTACCTGGAGTTCATGGGTTTCCTGGGCAGGATGCTGCCCCCTCTCTTGTCCCCAACACACACACACGGAGCCTTGCTGCTTGGCTGTTAAGTTCAGTCTGGTCTGGCCTTGATTTCATTTTCCCTATCTACATTTTATTTAAGAGTCAATTTATTTCATCTTTTAGTATTTATTTAGTACTTCGTGTTTGGGAGGAGCTTTGCAATCATGTATTAGTTATTCTTCTGCGAGACAGACCAGTATTGTCATCCCTCTTTTACAGTCAAGAAACTGAAGCCCAGAAAGCTTCTATGACTCATGGAGGATCAAAGATAATGTCAGTGTTAAACGCTACAGCTCTAAAGCTTCTTGCCCACAGATTCCCCCATGTCACCACATTTCCCACCAGAAACCAGGGCTCAGGGATCAGCATAAAAGAACCTCATCACCCAAACAAGATTGGATTAAGAAAAACCTGAAGCTCACAAATCCAAACAGTTATCCCAAACTGCAGGATTGGTGGGGGTTTTTTTTTCCTTGAAAGTAATACTCTTCAATGCTAACTACAGCACCAGAGAAAGGAAGCTGCTTGCATCTCCACTGTAAGTTGTTTGCTTTTCTAAGAAACAACAAGCATGTAGGTTATTAACCTACATGTTATTAAAAACCTAAAAATGTTCAGTTCAAACTCTAATCTGGGCAATATAGCCTGCCACTTAAATGTTCTGGAAGTGCCTCGTAAATTATAATACTTTCTACGAATGTAAGGTCTATCACTGTGTTATGTTTACTTTCCTGCAAATCCCATGAGATGGCATAAGCTTCTTTACTTTCTGTCCTGAAATCCTGCTTGGTATTAATGAACAGGGCACAAGTTCCTTAAGGTCTCTGGGGCTGTTTTATGCAAAGAGGCAGGTGGATTAGAAGATGTCTAAGATGTTCTCCTGCCCAAACAGGTTACAGCCGCATGTATCTTCGTGGCTGCCGTCTGAAATGATGGAAACATCTCAGGTAGGTGGTCATGTGGACAACCGCACCAATGGCTTCACACCGTGTCTAATAATTAGGGGTCCTAGCAGCCACTTCTCTGCGTTTGTTCACATTTCACTCCCTGTGCTGCCCTCTCCTGCCTCTCACTTCCCATCTCCTCTCTGACCACAGTCACCTCGCCTTCCCTCTTCTCGCCTCAGGAAGCAAGCTTTACTAAGCCAGGGGAGAATCTCACCACAGCGAAATCTGCCTCAATTTCAATCAGCAACAGAGAGGGGAAAGTGTCCAAATTAAGCTGCTTGATTGCGGAAATTAATCTTGTCATTTAGCGTCCTGTTCTGCAGAACAGGGCCTTTGATTAGCCTCCTTGTTTCAGAATATTACAAGCAGGAGTTTATTAAGCAGGAGGCATATTTTGTAGTCAGGAGAGTCGGAGGAAAAGCAAAGGTGCCAGGAGCTGCGGATAGAAGGACAGCCAGTCGAGGACCCTCGCCGGCTTCCACGCCCAGGTTCTCCCAGGGAAAGACGGTCACAGAGTCGGGGCGCAACCAGCCCGCCCAGCTGGGGACCACGCCTCTGAAGGGGAATTCAAGAAGCAGTAAGATAATGCATAGTCCTTTATCCTTTAAGTAACAGAACGATGAGAGACATTCTGATGACTAGAGAGACAAATGATGACTAGGGGTAACTTCAGGCACTATACAATTAAAATCCGACGCGTGGAGAACTTGCTCTCATAGGGCCATCCGCTGTAGCAGCTCTGGACTGTGTCAGTGTCTAGATTGAGAAAGCCGTAAAGACTGCATGTGTGTACTTTTTTATTTGGGGGGGGACAGAACGATGAGAGACATTCTGATGACTAGAGAGACAGTGTGCACCAGCATTTTTAAACTTTGAAGGTGTGCGCTCTCCAGTAGAAGGCAGTTTGCTTACTAGACTGTGTTCTCAACCTCACAGCTGCTGGGGTCTCTTTGAATTTGGTAGCAGGAGGGAGTCAGGGTTGGCCTGCTCCCAATTCACACAACTTTCTGGTGGAAGGGCTTCTTCCAGTGCTGACAGCCTAACGTGCACCACGCCAAAGGAAGCACAGCGTGGAGCGATGGGGCAATTCAATGCAGAAGCCCCAGGATTTCATTAGAATGGCTCAGGGGCTCCTGAGCCCTAGAGTCAGAGCCCAGGCCACCAGCAATAAATGGTGCTGGGAGAAAACCACTCATTAACCAAAGTGAAACAAAAAGCAGCTTAACAACAGAAGTCTTTCTTCTTTAGTTGCATCCGAATTTCTCCTTAGAACAATAGCAAAGACACATAATCAGGGTGATGACTGATGCAGGAGATGGATACTGATTAAAGTTACAGACAGATCAGGAATGCAGAAGAATAACTCTGGAACAGCATCTCCGAACCTTGGCTCTATTGACACTCTAGGCAAGATGATTCTTTCATGCGAGGCTGCCCCATGCCCCGTAGGATGCTTTAGCAGTCTCCCTGGCCTCTACCCACGGGACGGCAGTAACACACCCTACCCCAACTTGGCACAACCAAAAATGTCACCAGATACTGTCAATGTCTCCGAGGGTCAAAAGTCCCCTCCCTTGAGGACCACTGCTCTAGAATAATAGCAATCTCAGAAAAACCAATTTCCTAAGTTTTCCCAAATAAGCTCGTCATGCCCTTCAGCTCTAAGAGACAGGAAGACCGTGAGGTTTGGAGGCCAAGAGGCCCGTGATCAAGTCCCAGCCACCACGCGTTTGTGTGTGGCCATGGCTGAGGTACTTTATCTCTCTGAGCTTTAGTAGAATGAGAAGAAGAATTTCCTTGCAGTTTTTACGAGGATTAAAGCGTATACTACTATATGCCTGGCATCTGGTCATAGAGGAGACATTGAAAACCAGTGGCAATCATTATTACTCAAAATCCTAAAATCCAAATCTGAGACAGAGAATGACATGCCAAAGAGAAAGAGAGAACTTGTAAAGTGAAACATTAAGCACGTTAGCTAGCCACCGTGAAAGTTTGTTGCCAAAAGGGTTTAAGGAGGGAAGGGGAGAGAGAGAGAAGCGAGGCCCCCTGGAGCTGGGCCGCAGCCCTACTCGGGAATGCTGAATCAGGAGAACCTCCACGTACACCGGCCTCCAGGCCCACTCGGGTGTCCCCACCTCCAACAGGTCATCTTCCACGAGCACTCAGAGCGCCCTTCTGTAAACGTAAGGCCCGCCCGGTCCTTCTCCACACACTTAGCATAGCATCCAGGCATCTCAGCCTGGCCTGTGGGCCCAGTCTGCCCCTACCTCGGCTGCTGCCCCCTCCCCTGCTTGCTGTTCCAGCCAGGGGGGCTTCTAGCTCTTTCTCCAACTGCCAAACGCCTTCCTGCTTCACGACTTCTCCACTTGCTGCTCTCTTAACCTAGAAAGCGCCTCCCTCCTCTCCACCCTTCAAGCCCTCGCTCAGATGCCATCTCTTCTGCGGGAGCTCCCTCAACCAGCTTCTCGAAATGAACTCTTCATCGTCCCATATTCTTTATCCCCTTACCCTGCTTTCCTTTCTTCACAGGACTTAATTCTGTCGTGAGTTAGATCTGGCGTCACCTGTTTTCTGTCTGTCTCCCTCAGGAAAATGTAAGTTCAAAGCAGGGACTCTATCTAGCCCGCTCAGTGGCCCCAGGGTCTAGCCTGCCTTGGGCACTCAGTACGTATTTGTCGAATGAACTGCAGGTGAGTGCATCCATGGTCATTCTAAAGGATTTTCTTACCGCTGAGTGCAGCTAGCCCGCATCCCTGAGCGCCAGCCCCTGAGAAGCGGAGTAACCCCTGTCGCTCCTGAATGAACTGTCACTGCGTCCTGCTTAATGGTGCTTCTGTACCTCTGCCTAATGCCTAGTACTGTGCCTGGTACAGACGCCCCAAAATGTTCATGGCTTCTGCCTTCGGAGAGATCAGAGAAAGAGGGAATGATACACCTTCTTTGCTCTGTCCATACATCCAAATCCTGGGCCGGGTGTTCGTACTGTATAAGAAGAGGGTCACGGAAAGGCTGTCTTCACCTCCTTCCCAGCACTGCTAAAACATCTCCACAAATAACAGTCTACCACCTTGTAGGGAAGTCTTACTGTGTGATTTGGATTAATGCACCAGTAGGCAGCAAAGCACTGGCTGCCTGTCACATAGAGTAGGGTTAATTTATCAGATCCAGTGGCAAGATTCATTTATCTAATCATTAGCCACTGCCACCTATGGTAACTAGCCGGAAACGGTGGCCTCGTTTCAGTGAATGAACGGTGGGCACGTATAACTGGGGAAGGAGATAATGAGGAAGATGCCAAAGCAAACTAGAGTTGGCAATATGAGAACCAAACCCTCCCTGTGATCCCATTCCCATTCCGCAAGGGACGGGCCCTATTTACAGTTGTAAAATACGGTCAAACATCAAGAAGGGTCCTCACTATGCCTGCACAATGACCTTCTGGACAATAGTACTTACAAATGCTAGAGCATTTGTAAGAATAACTTGGGCTAGATGGAGCTGCAAACTCTGGCAACTGACACAGCTAGCCTAACTGGAGGGCAGAGAGTGGGTAGTTACACTAAGACTTCTGGCTTGGAACTGGGCACAGAGGTCATCTTTCAGTGGAGATAAGGAAGAAGGAAGATGTCCAGGGAAACCTATGAATAGGAAGCAGGGATGCTAGACCTGGGGCTCATGACTGGGCCTCAGAGGACCCATAAATGCCCTGAAACTGCAATGCAGAACGGGGTTTGTGGATACTTTTCTCAAAAAGGGACCTATAGCTTCCTTTAGAGTCTTTAAAGGCTCCATAAGCCATGGCCACTGCTTTATACAAGTCTCCACAGAAAAAAGGAAATATGTCCTGTGACTCTTAAGATATAGTGGTGTTCATGGGCAGGGTTCAATGTTACCGTTAACCGATCTATCCAACCATAAAAATCAATGCAACAAATATTTGCTAAGATCCAGACTGTGCAAGATACTGTGTAGCACCATTTCCGGGGGTGTGCCTCACAGAAGAAATTTCGAGAAAATGTTAGCATTCTTTTTTTTTTTTTTTTTTTTGAGGGAATAAAATTCTTAACAAAATGTTGACTGAAATAACTTCTGGGATCAGGCATTTGGACTGAATTTTGTTCACCTGTTACATTTGCATTTTCCACTATTGACTCTCCCCAACCTCTATTTTCATCTGTACATAACATTTTTTTTTCATTTTTCCTCTTCTCATCTGCTACTGAATCTATTTCAACTTTGAACATTTTCCACAAGCAAAATTCTGCCACAGTGCTTTGCATTCAAAAAAAGGAAGAACAGTGTAAAATCCAACAGATAAAAACTGCAAATGAAATAAAGAATTCTGTGTTTTACTCTATTAAATCTGAGGCAGCTGCAAGAGATTAAACTGCAATGTCTGAAAGAAACGGAAGTGAGGAAGAGAAATAAGAAAATTAATAGTAAGATAGAGATGTTGATCAGGGTGTCCAGCATACACGTGCGATATTTAAAACCATGAAACCATTTGCATTGGGAGTGAAAAGATAATGGACTCGCCTAGAGTGACCGCTGTAGAAATCAGTAAAGGCATTTCACGGTAAACTGGGATCCAGGCTACAATGAGGTAAGCAACCGAGAAGTTTAGGGAAATTTTATGTAAAACTGAATCAAGAAAAGACCAAGCAATAAAGCTATTTAAAGAGCCATCCATTTGAATACTGAATATCAGAATTATGACATAAGGCTAGAATAAGAGTGCGCACAAATGAGAACCAGATGGCAAAGCAAGCATGTGAGAATGCTGTAGATCCCAAACACTCCACTTCCGGGACTTGGGGTACCGGAAGTTGGGAACAGGGCGAGGATAAAAAGTTGGGGGGTGGAGAGCAATTAACAACAGCAGCAGCAGCAAAATAAAAGTAATAATAATAATAGCTAAAAGTAACGAGCACCTACTATGTGCCAGTGCTTGACACACACTCTCACTTCATCTTAGTGACCACTCTGCAAGGTTCTGTAAAAAAAAATGAGGAAATGGAAGGAAGGTTGGCGAGATGAAGGCACTTGCCAGAGGTCATTTATGCAGGATTTAGAACCAAGCCCACCTACCCTCTAAGTGCTAATTCATTCAATGAGGTATAGAGTGAAGGCAGTGAAGACTTGAGAACACGTTCCTTTTTCGAAGTGAGTACATACAAGTCAATAAGGGTGTGGCCAAGCTCACAAAACAGGTAAAAAAGTTACCCTTCTCGAGATGTTTTCTATTTTTTCTTGGCCTTGTTTTAATTAAGCTGTACAGCCCCACCTTTGGGGAAATTGGAAAATCTCAAGGCTGACAGCGTTTATGCCTCTGTGTACACGTGGTCTCACGCTCCACTGACTGAGTCTTCAGATCAACGTGGGCAATGACTCAAGAGGCAAAAACCATGGATGTATCGTCACTTCAGGATTCCCCCAAATGATTCCTTTTAGACAAAATAAGAAAGTGGCCATTGATTAAAAAAAAAAAAAAAAGTCATAAAGAAGGAGACAGCAGAGATTCAGAGCTGGGATCAAACACCTGCACTTCCAGGTAACCTAGGAAGTGTTTGGATTTAGGAACTTAATGTCTAAAGTACAAAACGCTTTCAAAAGAGATGAAGGCTTGGTACTTCCCTGGTGGCGCAGTGGATAAGACTCTGTGCTCCCAATGCAGGGGGCCCGGGTTCGATCCCAGGTCAGGGAACTAGATCCCACATGCCACAACCAAGAGTTCGCATGCCATTTGCATGCCGCAACTAAGGTCCAGCACAACCAAATAAATAAATAAATAAATAAAAGAGATTAAGGCAGGCAAATGAGAGCTCCCCTCTCCTGTGCATCCCTCAGTGTGCAGTCCCAGGCAGAGGGACCCAAGAGAGAAAAGAGCCATGTCCAACGCCACATGTCATGTTTTGCCGTTAGGGTTGGCTGAGATGGCCATCAAAGGAGAGAATCACTACAAGGCAAGTGTTTTTTGAATGTGATGCTTATTTTATATGTTCTAAGATTTGGGACCAGTTTCACTGGGGCCACTAAGACTTACAAAACAGCCACAAAGCTTAGTACCCCAGGAGAGAACAAAAGAATTTCAGTGAATAACCAGAGCCTCCTCCAAGTCACCACACCTTTTCTCTATCATTACAGATATTCTTGAGGAAGTTTAAGTTCTCTTAACCTGTATCTTCTGCCACGATCAGTTCCCTCTCTATGTTGCAGCGCGGTTCAGCAAAGCTTCCGGTGATGACAGGAACGTTCTCTACCTGTGCTGTCCAATGTGAGAGCCAGTAGCCACACGTGACTATTGAGCACTTGAAATGTGGCTCATACCATTAAGAAACTGAAGTTCTAATTTTATTTAGTTTTAACTAACTTACATTGAAATTGAAGTAGCCACAGGTGGCCAGTGACTACTGTACTGGTCACGGCAGAAACTTTAGAGCACTGAGCAGGCCTGGCTTCCTATTTCCTAGTTCTTCCTGTCTCTGAATGCTATTTTCAACTCTTCCCTTAATTTTCATCTCTTGGATTTTTTAAAATCTATCTTTAAATGTCAATCTTGTTTTTCGAGGTCTTTTTATACTGCACCTTTATCTTTGGTTAAAGCATATAAAATTGCCCTTTTACAGGTCAAGAACAGTGGAATATTTGCAAGTCTCATATGGCTCAACTCTATATAATGTATCTTAGGCTTCTTTGGTATGACTAATACGTGACACAAAGCTATGCACACAGGAACCGTCTGTGGTTGAATGAATGAATGAATTTTTGGATGAATGAACAAACAAATGGATACTGGCTGAATAAACGAGTGGCAAAGTTAGGTGGCCAGCAAATCTTTAAGCATTTTACTCAAGGTACCTTTCTTCGAATCAGTGGGCAAATATAACTGATACTGAGGTTAAGCCACAAGGCGAAAGCCTCTCAAATCAAAAACACATAACAGGAATATGTTTCAACTGAATCTAGTATTAGGCACCATTCAGAACAAACTTCTGACATTATGAGAATAAAATAATCATTCCCAATAAAATGAGTAACTTGGGATTCACGAATTCCTGGAGCAGAAAATGATTAAAAATCATTAAGGATGGGTTGTTTATTGAGGAGGGAAATGGAGTCGTTAGAAAAAGGAGATTTGGGGATAGGTACCAGAGACACTTGAAGAAGCTATGGAAAAGATGTGGTTACAGTCTAATAATGGGCCTTTGGGAATATTTCTGTGTAATATGAGAACTGGAGAAGTGAAAAAAAAAAAAAAGATCATCAATTTTTAAAGTCTAACAAAATAAGCTCTCACTGCAAACAATCTGGCCTGGTGTTGTTCATGAAAGCCCACTGTGCCTATCTTTGAAGTGGAAAGGTGGGTTAAAATACGAATGCATTTTCTGCCTCTCCTTCTAAAAATGTGCTTGTAGACTTAGCCTTTCTTCTGCTACTTGTATTCATGGGCTTCTTTTGACGTCATTCCTTACACAATAATCTTCCCATTAAAAGAACACAAGTAGGTGATAATTTCAAGTGTACATCAATACCCTGAGTCAAGAGACCCAAAACACACACACACACACACACACACACACACACAGCTGTAGTTCTCCATGTACGAAATGATGCCACAAACCCACGGCCAGCGGTGCGTACACAGGAGAGGTGTTTGCAGAGCGAAGAAGAATCATCCATGGTCTGTCATATGGTCCCCATTCGTGAAAACCAGTTTACACATACAAGTCATATGAAGGCTAAGACCACCATCTATGGCCAGAGGTAAGAGATGACAGGTCCCTAAAGGGTCAGATCCTGCACCCTAACTCCAAACAGATTATGAAAAAGATAGGTACAAGGAGCTGACACCTGTAATACTACGGGTTTTGACAGTGCTATAAAATGGAACCCGGAAAAGTGGATGCATATGGCTATGACAACCGACACATGGTAAAACGAATTTTTCTCTCCATCCTACTGGAAAATTCACAGAAGATTTAAGGTTTAGAGTTTCCACCAGTGGTTTGGACTAGGTTCCTATTTTCTTCCCCAGAACGATAGGTTACAATGAGGTAAGAAGGTTAAAGTCACAGTTCAGGTAAGAGGCTGGCAGGCTTCTTTGGAGCCCATGCTATATGAAGCATGGAAGTTCTACTCTGGGAAGGAGTGAGCAGCAGAGCCTGGTTTCCATAGCACTGCCATGGAAACAGCTCTCTGTGACTCTGCCTCCAGGCCCTCTGAAACTGAAGCATCTCTCCCTTTTTTGCTCTAACATCCACCTCCGTATCACATGCCCCCAACCCCTCACAAATGATTAAGGGGTATTTTGAGAAAGCGGGGCCCTAACCGGGCTTTTGCCTGGTTATATTAATATACATTAATATCCTTGAATGAAGAAAAAAAATCAGATGTTTCTTCCTCTTTCACTGGGGGTGGGAGGGAGGTGGTGGATAAAAAAGAGAAGAATGAAAACCAAAAGGCTCAAACCTCTAAACTTGAAGTTGCAAAAGTAAAAATCTTGACAAGCGGCGTATTAAAGATGGGCTTACTAATCTCATGCGGTGGGTTCTTTCATCCTCTTTTGTCTGCCTGGAATGCCACTGTCCAAATATAAAGGATTTAATTAACTGTTAGGATGCATAAGAGCCTCTCCCCTAACCGTTATCATGGGTGATCAATTGGAGGTTTGGTAGGATTGTTTTCTCAGTCTCCATCCCTTGGTCATGATCTCGAAAGTAGAATAAAAGTTCAGAAATGGCCTTCTGGAATCCGGTAGACAATTCCAACAGGAGGAAGCATGGGTGATTGAGCACGCTTTGTATCCTGCATGCCCCTCTCTTCAGTCCCTCTGAGGGTTGAGTGACAGCAGGCCAGCAGGGCACGGGGCTGGAATCTGGCTGGTTGACGTGCCCTCTAGCCGAGCTGGAGCGATGCCCAGGGACCAGGAGTAGCTGGGAGCTCAGGAGGCCTGGGAGCCAGCAGATGCTCGGGAACTTGACAGAGCACTGCAGGATGGCTCCTGGCCCAGCCAGGAGACTGCACCTGGGACCCTCAGAATCCTCTTCCTGTTTTCAGTTCTTTCTCCACCTGATAAAATGAACTTGGGACCCTGACCTTGCCACACGTGTAATGCACAGATGCATAAAAACATTACACCTGAGAAGAGCCTGAAGCTACAGCTCCTGGTAAAATTGTTGAGAGGAAACATAGTAAAGGAGGGCTTCAAAAATTGCTGATTGGGAAAGATGGGGCTGTGATTGTTTTTTGTTTGTTTGTTTGTTTTTGCGGTACGCGGGCCTCTCACTGTTGTGGCCTCTCCCGTTGCGGAGCACAGGCTCCGGACGCGCAGGCTCAGCGGCCATGCCTCACGGGCCCAGCCGCTCCGCGGCATGTGGGATCCTCCCGGACCGGGGCACGAACCCGCGTCCCCTGCATCGGCAGGCGGACTCTCAACCACTGCGCCACCAGGGAAGCCCTGGGATTGTTTTTTAGCCCCTTCAGCATCACCCGATCATGAGTAAAGAGTAGGAAGAGTGCACATATATATGCAGAGAGGATGAAAGTCCGGCTGTGAGTTTCCAGCACCTCAGGAATGCTTCTTCGGGGCAAATAACTAAAATGCTCTACGTCTTTATTTCTTCACCTGAAAAGTCTCCTCTGCCTGCCTTGCTGAGAACTGTGAGATGGAAAGCAAAGCCCGGATCAGTCCGAGTTAGACAAGGGGGAGTAAAGTAACACAGGAGCTCTGAATTATTCATTTTTATTTGTGTATTGTAGTGATAATTGCTACAGTTTTTTTTTCCTGTTTCTCCTGGATGTTGAAAATCGTAAAAAGAAGATTGAATAATTCAGCGTGACTCAAGAAAACATAAACGGGGTACTGTCTGGGCAGCGAATGCCTATGAAAGAGGTTCACTTTGCCGTTAGTCTTAACATTTGTGTGATGCGCTGGTTTATAATTGAATGAACAACCTACGACGGCTCTAATGAACGTGATGATATTTGTAAAGCATTTCAGTGTTCTAAACGTGAAAGGGACTGAACAGTCTCAGTCTCTTCGTTTCTACCAAAGGGTAGGAAGGAGCAACGGACCCAGTGGGGGAGAACAGGGACGTTCTCGGACCAAAGGCCATTCCGGGAAGACATCAGCACCCACACATGCCAGAGGCACATTTCCGGGCACTGATTCCTGCCCTGGCTTTTGAGCACCTGTGCTAAGCTCTACATGCAATCTTTATTTCATACCACCGCAAGCCTAGAGGCAGGGCAGGATTTATTTTAAGGGGTGGGGGGGTTATTTCAGTCTAAGAGTCACAGGTGAGTTGGGGAAACATAGAAAGTGTCAATTTCTCATTATTCCTAGAGACGAAGGAGCCCAAACTCCAATCCAAACCTCATGTACTTAAATCCATTTCCTCATGACATCTGCTTCACAGAGTCCAGAAATGCTGCCTGAGGGAACCAGCCAAAAAGGGCATGGAGAGGGGAGAGGGGACAGCAGTTTGAAGAAAAGAACATTCATCCCCTGAAGACTGCCAGACCTCAATTTCCCATCAAAGATGGGACCATCCTGACACACCCCCTCCCAGGGGCTGGTCCAAGTCTCTCTTCAGCTCCTCCCTCTGTGTTCCACACCAGAGTGGTCAGCCTTCTGGGGGGCTCTCTTTTATACTACAGGCTGCCCTAGCCCCTCTCCCTTGTGACAGTAACACCCTATAGTCATGTAACCTCTGAAATGTACATCCACACATTTATTTCCAAACACCCCATGGGCAAGTTATGGGCTGAACTGTGTCCCTCTAAAGTTCACATGTGGAAGCCCTATCCTCCCCTCCACCCGCCACTTCAGAATATGACTGTATTTGGAGACAGGGCCTCTCAAGAGCTGATTAAGTTAAAATGAGGCCATTAGAGTGGGCCCTAATCCAACATGACCAGTGTCCTTATAAGAAGAAAAGATCTGGACACATAGAGACAACAGGGACATGCCCAAAAGAGGAAAGACCATGTGAGGACACAGGAAGAAGGTGGCCATCTGCAAGACAGGGAGGCCACAGGAGAAACCAAACCTGCTGACACTTTGATCTTGGATTTCCAGCCTCCAGAACTTTGATAAAGTAAATTTCCGTTGGTTAAGCCACCCGGTCCATGGTGTTTATTATCGTAGCCCTAGCAAACCAATATAGGAGAGAATACCACCTCCAGCTGAGAAGCAAAAAAAGGTTCTATGCATCTGCAAAACTCAACTCACACTCATCTTGTCCAAAAGCCTTTACTCATCTCTGAAAGGAAACAGAAATCCACAATCCTTCATCTAAGACTCTAGGAGCAGGATGTGCTTGATAATTTAAAATTTTTCAAAATTTAAAAAGTACCATGGTGGTGCATTTCCTGAATATTACGTAACACCCTCCTAGGGGTGTCTAGGGGAAGACCCTGTAATCAAACACATAAATGTTTCCCCCACAAAACATAAGAACTGAACACTTTTAAGATTAAATTAAGACTATAAATGGATTCACATCACTTTAGGTCAGATTTTGCTGCCAAATGAGTTTATATTGAATCAGGTTTTCACCATAATTGAACTACAGAAAATGCTTTGTTCTTCAGCATACGTTGGATTTCTCCCCTGCAATTAAGAGATCATGACTCAATCCACCTCCCTTAATAAATGAGATCCAGAACCTCCAGGGGTGAGAATTAAATGGAGATTCTTCTGGTGAACGGGAGCAAGCAACAAGCAGCATAAACGTCCTGCCCCGAGGTTTCGCCTTCCTCACTGGATTCTCCTACTTTGCTTCCTGGCCCTGGGTGAACATTTCTCTCCTTAACTCTCTGGACAACTTTGGACAAAGCCTTTCCTTTAGTTTCCCTTATTTGAACTTTCCAGAAAAAACTTTATTAAATCCCAAGGGCTAACAAAGGGGAACAAACAGAGCTATTCTGACCCTACTCTGGGTAGCTAGCTCTCAGAGGCTTACAGCCCCCCAAATAATCCACATCCCAAGAGAAAAGAGGAAAGAAGGCCCATAGCCAGCTACCTAGTGCTATCCTAAGTGCCACCACCTAGGGACACAACCCTACATATTTTGACCCTTCCATTTTCAAAGCCAAGAGAAAGGTCCCTTCTCTAGCCTATGACAAAGTAGAGAAGTTGTCATTCCCCTATCCATATACCCACCCACCCAAGCTCAAATATTTATTCAATAAACATTAAGCACATAGTAGGTTCTTCAACTCAACTAAGTGCTAGGAATACAACCGTGAGTAAAACAGTAAATTTACCCTCATGGAACTTCTTAGAAACATTTTTGCTCGGTATACCAACAGCACACATTGCTTACCTCTGCTATAGTAGTCACCATACTGCGTCTTAATTCTTAAATGCCAACCTTTCTTACTAAATTTTTCGTTTGTTATGGGAAGAAGCCATGTCCTTTTTATTTCTCAAGTTTTTCACACAATGCTTGCCAGATTAATGGTGACTGGATTAATGAACAAAGGAACAGGGATGAGGGAGAACTTGGCCACTAAATGCTTTTAATTATATAAAAGGCAACCTTTCTTTCTTCTTCTCCAGATCTGTGTCTTTACTGTCCCTTGGCTAATTACTGCACCAGTCTGATGACTGGCCTCCCTGCCCACAAAGATTTTACACTTCACGTTGCTACCAAAGAGAGCTTTCTAAAAGAGAAATTTGATCACTCCACTACCTTTTGGTAAGGATCAAATTCCTTTGAATCATATACACGGCACTTCACAATCTAGTCCAAACTGGTTTTTGTTCTGTTTTCTTCGCTTTTTGTTTTTTCCACCCTTCTTGCACTTCCTACCGTGCAACATTTACCCCATTTACCCAAGATTACTCCATGTTCCTAAAATACACCCTGCTCTTTCGTCTCTGTATCTCTCCCCAGGCTGTTGTTCCATTTTCCTGTAATGCTTAATTATGGCTCCTCTTTCCCACCTCGTCCCCTACCCCCAAACACCTCCCCATTGAAAAAACCCATTGTTCACTGTTCAGGGCCCAGCTCAAATACCTTTTCCTATATGGAGTCTCTTCAACTCTCAGGCAAAGTCATTCTTTTCCCCTGAAACCAAGCAATACAGTAAGGGAGGGTTCCAGGAGGACGGGCTCTCTTCCTCTCTCATGCATACCATGTACTTGGTGGAGGTCATTCCTGGCCCCAGACTTGAACTGGAAAATGTACCCCTCTGCCTTTAAGAAGATGTTGTTAAAATGCTAATATCTGAAAGGTGTATCACACGCAAAGGCTAACGTAATGATCAGTTAATCGTTATCGGGGATTAGTTAATGGCCAGCTGAGCAACAGAAAGGGACTGGTGCCTGGGAAGAAGGAGAAGTCAGAGAGGAAGAAAGGTGCCACATACAAAAAGAGGTAGGAAGGAACATAAAACAAACTTGCCCTCTTTTACCATTTGCCTGGGATCAATGCTGGCCCATGTAGTAACAGAGACCCTGATCATCTGGTCATTTAGGGAGAATTAAGTACCAGCCACTGTGAAACGTTCCTTCGGAGACATATATGATTAAGATACAGCCACTATCCTCAAACAGCTTACAACCAAGTGAACTATTGAATTCACAAGAATCACAAGCCTACCATCCTACCCAGGACCAGATTTCTTTCTACCAGCTGAACGTAAAATGCAGGAAGTATACTCCTTGTTGTTTCTAAGACTTCAAACATTACTAACTTTCTCCATTATACAGAATAAATATGGGAGGCAATGAAGCAGTAAGAAGCTGCCCGTAAATATTCTCAATCCTAGCCATGAAATATGTCCAAACTTTAACATATATAACAAGTCGAATGAAAATCAAGGAATGAGATGCAAAGCAGTTTAACTTGCTCTGTTTCTCTACTCTCTTTTCTGTACTGTATTTCCTAAAGGGCTGGGCCTAAAGTCTTACGAATTATTAGCACAGGGGTTTCAGAAGGGAATTTGGATGTGCAAAAAAGAGAGGGAGAGAAGTCTACGAAAAAATTATGGAACCACACTTGTAACATATTTGGTTAAAAATAATGGTACCACCCTTGTAATATATTTGGTCAAAAGGAGCCAAACAATCAAACAGATTCTGAAAAACATTTGTAAGGGGGGTTCAACCCTCTCAGCCTGTAATGCAGTAGTCAAAGATCTAAATGTATCAGGCAAAGGGGGATGCTTGTAGGGGTTACAAATAAGTACACAGCCCGTGAACTTACAACCTATTTGCTAAAATAACGTGTGCCCACGGGGAAAAGTAACTAAAATATGACAGAATCAGATAAAGGTTAATGAGATGAATAGCAAAGAAAGTATGGGGTAACATCAAAACAAAACTTTATTTATTGGGAAGATTCTACATGTCAAGCCGTTTGCAACACCCCTGTTAAGTCTCCTAGCAACCATACAAAGTCCCTACAGTAGAAGTCTTCTCATCTGACAAGATCAGGATAGACAGAAAACTTTGGTTGAAGCAAGTAATATTTATACCTTTTACGTCTTATTTTAAGCTAGAATATATAAATGTGCGTCCATTTGCTAATCTCTTGATATAGAGACAAAAGCTTTTTGTTGATTTTGATTTGATGACTGGAGCTCCTATCTTTCTTACATAAATGACCCCCCAAGTCCGTATTCTATAATTCTTAGTTTTAATTCCTTTAAGACACCTGCAAGGGTTGAGAATCATTTCTTTTTCCACATGGTTATCCAATTGTTCCACTTCCTTTTGTTGAAAAGCCTCTTTCTCCATTGAATTACCCTGGCATCTTTAATGAAGATCAACTGCACATATAAGTCCATTTAAGAACCCCATTGATCTATATATCCATCCTTATGCCAACACCACTCTTTATTACTGTAAGTATGGTAAGTTTTGAAATCAACAGGTCTAAATCCTCTAACCTTGCTCTTTTTCAGAATTTTATTGGGTATTATAGGTCCTTTGTAATTTCAAATTTCTATAAGCTTTTTATAGTAACTTGTCAATTTCTACCAAAAAAATCCCCCTGGGATTTTGACTGAGATTTAGATGAGTCTAAAGGTTAGGGTGAAAAACCCTGAATCTTCAAATAAATATTTAATCCTTTGATCTATGAGCACAGTATATCTTTCCATTTACTTAAGTCTTCAATTGTTCTGAGCAATGCTTCACAGTTTTCAACGTAGAAGTCTTACCCATATTTTGTTACATTTTCTGTATTTCACGTTTTTAATGTTATTGTAAATAATATTTTATTTAAATTTCTTAATTTTCCAATTGTTCTCTGTTAATATATAAAAATACTATTGATTCTTACATATCAATTTTGATTCCTATAACCTTGCTAAATTCGTTTCTTCTAGTGATTTTATTTATATCCCTTAGAAATTTCTACATAGAAGATCATGTCATGATACTTTTACTTGTTCCTTTCCCATCTGCATGGCTTTTATTTCTTTTTCATGACTTATTCAGTATGCTACAAAACTTAGTATAATGCAAAGTAGAAGCAGTAAGAGCAAACATCCTTGCCTTATTTCCAATCTTAGGATAAAAGTATTCGCTCTTTCACCATCAAGCACAATGTTAACTGTAGGTTTTTCATAGATGTGTTTATCAGGTTGAGGAAGTTCCCTTCTATTCTCAGTTTGTTGAGAGTTTTTATCAGAAATGACTGTTGAATTTTGTCAAAATGTTTTTCTGCATCTATTGAGATGATCATATGGTTTTTCTCTTCTTTTTCTGTCAGTATGGTGAATTACATTGGTTGATTCTCAAATGTTAAACCAATATAACATTCCTGTGATAAGCACCTCTTGGACATAATGTATTATCCTTTTTGTTTCTTGCTATATTTCTGTATACTATTATTTTGTTGAAAATTGTTGCTTTTATGTTCATGAGGAATATTAGTATATAGTATTGCTATAAAATCTTATCTCATTGAGGTACCAAATGTCATACTTGCTTTAAGTTTTTAGATGTTCCTTCCTCTTCTATTTCCTAGAAGAGTTTGTGTAGAATTTATATTATTCTTTCCTCAAATAATTTGGTGGAATTCAACAGTGACGACACCTGGGCCCAGCATTATCCTTATGAGAGGATTTTACCTAGGAATTCTGTTTCTTTGATAGATGTAGAGTTATTTAGGTTATCTTCTCTTCTAGAGTGAACTTTGATGCTTTTATGTGTTTCGAGGAATTTGTCCACTTATCTAAGTTATCAAATTTATTAGCATAAAATTGGTTATAATACTCTTTTATTATCTTTTAATTTCTACAGAATCTATAGTGGTATCCTGGTTTCATGACTGATATTGGCAATTATATTTAATCTCTTTAATTCTTAGTCAGTCTTGCTAGAGGCTTACCAATCTTATTGATCTTTTTGAAGATATAGTTTTGAATTTCATTGATTTTTTTCTTTCATTTGTCCATTTTCTATTTCATTGATTTCCCCTCTTACTTTATTATTTCATTTCTTGATAAATACTACTAGTGTACCAGAAAAGGATGTATATTCTCCTGTTGTTGAATAAAGTTTTCTACAAAAGTCAATCATGTCAAAGTGGTGGATAATATTCTCCGAGTCATCTATATCCTTAAGATGTTTTGGCATACTTGTTTTGTAAATGAATGAAAGAGAAGTGCTGAAGCCTCAGACTACAAATATATTTTTGTTTATTTCTCTTTTCCATCAGTGTTCCACCAGTGTTCGCTTCACGTATTTTGAAGTGATTAGGTGCACACACAGTTAAGATTGTTGCATCTTCTTGAAGAAAAAAATGGACCCTTTTTCATTATGAAATGTCCCTTCTTATGCCTGGCTATATTCCTTGCCCTGAATTCTACTTTGTCTGATATTAATATAGCCTATTCAGATTTCTTTGGATTAGCACTGGTATAGTATATCTTGTTTCACCTTTTTTCTTTTAACTTATCTATGTCTTTATATCTAAAGAGGACTTCTTACAGAGGCCTTGGTTTTTATCCAATCTGATAATCTATGCCTCTCAATGAAGTATTTAGGCCATTTTCATTTAGCATTATTATTAATACGTTTGGGTCTATATTTACCATTTTGCTCTTTGTTCTCTATTTTTTACATCTATTCTTTGTTCCTTTTTTCTGTTTTTTGCCTTTTCTTGGACTGTCATTGTTCTGATGGTTTCTCTAGGATTTACAAGATTCATCTTTAAATTATTATACTCTTTCTTCAAATAATATTATGCCACTACACAGATAGTATAAAAAACTTCCATTTTCTTTTTCATCATGTTCACATCTTCCTTTACATCCTTGAACATATTTATAATAGCTCTTTTAGTACCCTTTACCGGTGTTTTGAACATCTTTGTTATTTCTGCCTCTCTTTCTAATGTTTTGTTGGGGTCTTTTCCATGTTTACAGGTCATAGTCTCCTGTTTTGCGTGTGTGTGTGTGTGTGTGTGTGTGTGTGTGTGTGTGTGTGTGGTGGGGGGAGGTAAACTTTAAAATTCCTTTTTAAAATGTGGGAATGTTTTTCTGGCATGGAGTTACTTACAGGTTAGTTTACTGATTCTTATGGCATTCTAGAATAACCCTTATTTTAACAGTAATTTAACCCACTTCGAAGACGTTAGACCTGAGATCTCTATTGAACTCAGTGAAGTCTCTCCACTCTGGCTTAAGGGAACTAGAATGGCCCCCGGCCCTGTGGGAGTCATGGGACTGTTCTTCTTATAGCTCCATGATAACTGTTATTTCCTCAGAAACTGCTCCTATCCAATCTCGGGGAGTTTCACTTAGAATGTGCACAGATTGATATTTGGACAAAGACTCAAGAGGAGCCCTATGCATATTTCTGGAGCTCTTTCTCATTTTGGGTGTTCTGTCCCACAAAGCTCTTGCCCAGCCTCCCAAAAGCCTGACCTCTGTTTTCTTACCTCAGTGAGATTGCTCAGCTCTACTCAGATCACCCCTCCCTGTGCCTCAGTCATGGAATTATCTCCAGGTAAACAGCCTAGGATAACCTGACTTCCTTTTACTCAGGAAGAACAGTCCTGTGCTGCCTATTTTCCAATGTCTAAAATTAGCTATTTCCTTTTTCCCTTTCAATTTTCTAGTTGTTTATGGTGGGGGGGGGGCTAATTCTAGATTGTCTTACCCCCTCATGGCTGGAAGTTAAAGTCTCACACTTTTTATATTTGATATTAAATTATATCATCTTGTCTCTGCTTAGACACCTTCAATAGCTTCATATTACGTGTGGAATTATACCCAAAGTCTTTATCATGGCCTATAAGGATATACATCATCTGATGCCTGTCTTTTCTTCTGACCTCAACTCCTACTAATCATCCTTTGCTCACTCCATTCCAGCTACATTCGCCTTCTTTATTCTCTATAATTCCTCACCAGAGCCCTTATCCTTGCTACTAACTCTTCCTAGGGTGCGTCTACCATAGATCTTCACATAGGTGGCCTCTCGTCATCTAACCCCAGTCCAAACTTTACCTCCTCAGTATCTTCACTGAACACTCAATCTAAGCTAGCTACTCCCCCAGCCACTTCGCATTAAAAGATTCCCTTTTATTTTCTTTATAGAACCTACCACTATCTGAAATTATTGTGTTCATTGATGTGTTATCTGACCATCTCCAAGACTGGGACATGTAAACTCCATGAGCCCTGAGACAAGTCTCTTCATTCCTGAATATCCATCACCTATAAGAGTACATGCCTATACTGGGTATTCAATAAGTATCTGTTGAATAAATAATACTGTTCATTTTAAATTAGAATTTAGAACACGGAGAGCAGACTGTGGTCTAGAGAAAGAGAAAACACAGAGAGGGAACTAAGCCCTTGGAGATGCTGACACCCTTTCTTTTCCATTTGCTCTTTCAACACACCCATTCCTGCTTCATTATCTGCAGTCCCGGCCTGACAGATAAATTTGAGACCTAAGGATGATGCAGATTTCACCCGGTCCTGGTTGAATATTTGAGACTGATCTTTATCTGAATTAAAATCAGAATCCTCCGAGATGCCAGTCTCTAAGAGGGAGATGTAGGAGGGAAGAGATCACCAGCCCTGCTAAGTCCACCTGCCAGGTTCCAGTAGCCTTTCTCTTTGTGTCTCAGATGAGACCATTCCTGAACTCAGGGCAGGAAATGAGGAGTCCCTTTACCGAAGCAGTTTTTCCGTGCTTACGCGGTGGCGGCTGTGATAGCGCTCTGTCTGAAAGAAAGGGGTCACCTCCAAGAAGGTGTCCCCCCTCCCTCTTTCCAAGATGCTGTGGGAAGGTACAGGCGTGAAGAAGGGATGTGGAGTGCTGGCGAGTGGGGGGGGGGGATGAAGGAGGGGATGAGACACGAGAGTGTGTGTGGTGGATCTAACCTACTCTCAAAGCACCTGAGACCCACCCACTCCCTGGCAGACAAGAGAGCGCAAATCTGTCACCCTGTGATCAGAAAATGGTTGAGGTCTGTCAACAAGCCAGAGTCCCTTAAGACACCCACATAAAAGATACTTGACAAAAGCAAGGAACCTTAAAGAAGGCATTACCTAAGGTAAGAGATTACAGCTCAGTAAGAGGCCCAAACCAGAGCAGGGCCAAGTCAGTCAGCTCATTCTTATGCCTTGGGTTACGACCCAATTCCATTATTTTTATGACTTGGATTATAACTCATTAACACAGACTCGGATAAGAAAACTATCAGTCTTGCAAAAACTGAAACAAATTAGGCTAACTTAGGCTTCTACCTTGAGGAATACATTTTTTTGACATATGACTTCTAGCTTTATGATCCTGTACAAACACCCAAAGAGAGCATGTCTTTCATTTCCTAATGAAAGGAGAGTTGCAGAGAAACTACAGAGAATATAATTGGAGAAAAAACAAATGCCTTCATCTTCTTTGGAGCAAACACTAGCATTAGCTTATCTTTGTAACACCTTATCAAAGGAAGAAGGAGAAAAATTAAAATATATGTACATAGATTGGGGAGCTATATATACATAAATAGATAAATAGATAATATAGATATAAATATAATTATAAATAGATAATATAGATAGATAGATAATATAGATATAAATATAATTATAAATAGATAATATAGATAAATTGATAGATAGGTAGATAGATAAATCTATCTATCTATATATCTCCCCAATCTAAGAAACTAAGCTACAGGACCGTATAAGCCATCTAGAACAAAAGCCCTCTTCTCCACTGAGGAAGGCTTAAAACACAGGCAGCAGTCCTGCCCAGATATCCCTGCTTAAAGAATCCTTTTCCTGCAAGGAAAGAACAGAGCCCAGCAGGAAAGTCCCACTGTAAATACCATGATGCTCATCAACACCTCCCCACGCACCCGTCACAGCTTTAAAGTGAAAACTGCAGGTGAGTGAGTTGATTTTCTGGTTCCCTATCAAAGTGCAAGTAAATTCAAAGTTGCCCCAAAAGACAGTGTCAGAGGTGAGAGAATTCCCAGAGTTTACCAATTGCTGGTGATCGTCTCTTCTAGAACAGGAGCCAACAAACACCCTTTCTGGCCACTGGAGATGCCAGCTCAGGCCTGAGGGACAAGAAAGCACAGGAGTGGTGGGTAAAGCCAAGGACAGAGGGAGGGTGAGGGCAGCGTGACACCCGGGCACAGCAACACTGGGTAAATGTGATGGACTGAAAGGGGTTGAAATTGAGCAGGAGATCGGCAACGCACTGCGGACAGGCAAGGACGGGAGAAAGGAGCAGAGGGGTCCATGTGGAGGAACCCAGTGACTGCCCCTCACAGCTTCCTCTACAACCAGTCAGCAGACCAAAGCTGCAGGCCCCTCTCTCTGCACCAGGCCAGGCCAGGCCGCCTCCTAGTTAAACAGTTTTAGTCTCTTTTCCTACTCAACCTTATAAAGAAAGACTGTGTACTGACACATCCAGAAACAAAAAGTGATCTGGGCTTAAGAGAAACAAGTCAGCAGGGCTAAAACAAATTCAATAAGCAGTACTCTGCTTTTCATTCGTTTTCTATAAGGTTTGGGGGGAATTTGCCTTTATAAGAGAAGCCTTGCATGTATTTGTTCCAAAATATATGCTATATGCCGGGGGAGGGGGGAGTGTTCCTGGTTGGGGGACAGGTTTGTGTTATTTTATTTTCATTTATTGGTGCCAGCCGTTAGCAGTAGGGGAACAAACTTAAAGAAAGGTGGTGTTCACAAACAAACATGGAGTCCAGGAAACTTTAGCAATTTTCCTGAGACCTGTTTCTTTTTTATAAGTATGTATCCTTATTGTAAGAGTATTATTATATCTTGTAACTGTGGGAAATTGGGGAATTATAAAGAGCATACAGAAGAACACTGAAATCACCTCTGCTGTCTCCATTCAGAGATCATAACTTATCGCTTTTGGTGTCTGGAGATGAACATTTTTTCCATTGCTCACATCATCATAGTATATCCATTTTTACAAACATGGGCTCCTCCTAAGTTCACTCTACACCCCCAGCAAAACACACAGCACACTGGACTTCGTCTTCGAGAGAGCACACTCCACCATACCACTACTGGATAAAACCTTCAGAGCGCACCCCCATCTCCACTGGATAGAACCTTCTAGAGTGTAGGGTCTGTCTCTTTTATTTACATGCCATCCCCTGCATATCATAATAAATACAGTGTCCTGAACACAGTAGAGAATCAACAAATATTTGTTGACTAATTATTACAACTGCTTTTTTCATGCATTTATTGAATATAACATTTTACCATTTCATTAATTTTGTCTTCTATAATGCAATTTTTAATGGCTGTTTAGCCTCCATACCATAATTTAAGTAGCTCATCACTGAACATGTAAAATGTTTCAAATCACTATGATAAATAACGCTTTGATAACCATCTTTCAGATAAATATTTTTGCGTTGTCATAGGGTCATTTTCTATAAGCTGAACAGCTGTAATGTATACACATATTTTTGAGGCATTTATTACCAAACTGTCTTCCAAAAAGGTCATTCTGGTTTACATTTTTATGATGAATTTATGCGAGTGTCTATTTCCCCGTACTCTCACCAACACTAAGTACTTTAATGCAGAAAAAATTGTCACTCTGATGGATAAAATATAGTATCTCATGATAGCTTGAATTTGAATTTTTTGATGTCAGTGAAATTGAGTTGCCTGTGTTCAAAACTGTGTTACTTCCCAAAGAATAAAGTCAGTTCTCCGCCTTTTATCATCCTCATCTTCTGTTATTCCCCCCCATATCTACCTTACAAAATAGCCATAATGGGTATTTGCTGTTCCTCCCAGGCAGGCTGTGCTCCCTAGCCTCTACTCCCCCTTCTGCCTCCTTTCCCACCGCTCCATCTCCACTTACAGGAAGCCTACCCTTCCTTCAAGGTCCTTGTCCAAAGACTCTATTTTTATTCACCAGAGCAGCGTTCACGGAGCTTGTGAAGAGGTTCCTCACTGTGCCCCACAGGTGTGCTCTCTCCATCACAAAGCTCAGAAAGCCCTCTGTCTGCAGCAATCGTGTCCTGCCTTGTGTCGTAGTTATTTGTATCCCTGATTCCTTAGCTCCGGCCACACTGGCCTTCTTCAGACTCTCATACTTGGCCATGCAGCCTCCTCTGACACAGCCATTGCACGTGCTATTTCCTCTGCCTGGAATGCTCTTTCCTCCCCTCTATGCCCAGTTGGCACTACTCATCCCGATGCCGTTCTGACCTCTGCGACTAGGTCAGGTCCCCCTAACACTGTGTACCTCACATCCTAGTACTTACTACAGTTGGAGTTTTAAGTTTACCTGTGATTACTTAATGACCTGCTCAGCTGCAACCTGCATGAAGAAAGTGTCTTTTTGTGTTCACCACTGTAACCCCAAAGCCTACAATGTCCACAACGGGTGCTCAGTGGATAATTATTGAATAAATAAATGAATGAATAAATGGTATGGAAAACAAATGGGATCATGTGATGAGGGCTTTGTATACAAATGGTCATTGTTAAAGTTGTAGTTATTACTGGGATTGCATGCTTCTTGAAAACAGTGCCTAGCATGGCATTTGGCATATGGTACGGTATTAAAAACGATTATCTCTTGAATTGAAAGTAGACAGGTGACATGGATCTGTATTGACCTGGGAGCTTACCGTAAATCTGACCTTGGAAGATGGCTAAGCACTAAGACATCCCACAATTTCAATCAATCTGTTCAGAGGGTTGTAGGCCCTCAAATGTAAGGATCGTTAGGCCCATTGTCCAGTCCTGGTCCTTACAAGGAGGATTAACACACTAGAACCTGCCTTAGGGCAGCCACCATGGGCCTCAGAACATTCTTCCTTTCTGTCTCCTCAGAACCTTGGCCTTTTTCCTGTTCTAATTTTATGCTATGACTCTTCCCTGATTCCTAAATCCTGTTCATTAAACTAGCTGAGAATATTATAAACTATAAATTATCTTGTAAAACTGTTATAAATTCAGTTGTTTTCTTTTTTTATAGAAATTTACTTATTTTATTTATTTATTTTGGCTGTGTTGGGTCTTTGCTGTTGCGCGCGGGCTTTCTCTAGTTACGGCGAGAGGGGCCACTCTTCATTGCAGTGCATGGGCTTCTCACTGCGGTGGCTTCTCTTGTTGTGGAGCACAGGCTCTAGGCACGTGGGCTTCAGTAGTTGTGGCACATGGGCTCAGTAGTTGTGGCTCGCGCACTCTAGAACGCAGGCTCAGTAGTTGTGGCGCATGGGCTTAGTTGCTCCGCAGCATGTGGGATCTTCCCGGACCAGGGATCAAATCCGTGTCCCCTGCATTGGCAGGCGGATTCTTAACCCCTGCGCCACCAGAGAAGCCCATAAATTCAGTTGTTTTCTGATTGGTCTTTCTGAATGACCCCTGAGCCCAAGATTCTCCAACTGTGGAACTCCTGTCTTCTAGCATATCTCTCATCCTGATCTAAGATGGGGGTTGTCACCATGTGGCCACCTGCTAGGTAACTTTGAGCAAATGGCAGGTGCTAAGGTGACACTGATGGAAACAACATCCTTAGAACCGAAGAGGCTATAACGGCCCCATCTCACTCCCATTCCTACCCTTCTTACATTGGAGGAAATGAGGTCCCCAGAGGCTAAGGCACTGCTCCACAGGATCACAGCTCACGATGACAAAGAGGTATCGGGCCCTTCCTACAGCCCCATGATTCCTTCCTCATGGAAATCACAGAGGGGAAAAAAAAAAAAAAAACTGATGACGCTGCCTGAATGTGATCGAAATTCTGTGAGTTGAAGGCTTGCTACTTTTTCCTAAGACGTCCACTGCCCACAGGTAAAGGCAAGAAAAAAGAGCAAGGTGAAAACACACCTTTTCTATCTGACAGTGTCTCGAACTAGAAGAAACCCTCCATAGGAAATTCCATCAGCAGCTTTAGGTCAAGTTCCAGACGCAGATTAAAATGCCAAGTCACGTTTGTTTCACGCACGCCACACAGAGCATCATCTTTCGACCCGAGTGACCACCGGAGTGCACGATTTCCCCCCGTGCACCCACACATTAGGCACCCCTGACTCCGCCTGGGCTCCCATCTTGTTATCCCGCAGCAGCTGGCAGACCCTGACCCTGGGACAGCTCTCGCCTGCTTACCTGGCTAATTGCAGCGGTGTTCTCCCTTCGCCCCTTTCACAGGTCAAAGAATGGTCATGTTTCACGAGGACCTTGCATTTTCTAAAGGTGACATGCGGAGACGGAGAGGGAGGTTTGAGCTAAATCTGAGAATTATGTGCCTTTCCCCCCCCGCCAAGGATTTCAGGGATGGCCACTTTACAGCCAAGTGTGCGGAAGCCATGATCACTGCCTTCGCCAAACCATCCCCGGCTAAGCCAGTAAATCTCAACCTGTTACACATAAGAATCCCCTGGAGGGTTTAACAAATTACACTTGTGTGCACCCCAAAATGATGACATCAGACTCTGCGGGGGGGACACAGGCACCTGTATTTTTTTAAACTCTCCAGGTGATTCCCAAGTGCAGCCGAGTCTGTGCACCTCTGTTCCAAGCACGGGCCAGAGGACCCTTCTCTAACTGACCTTTATGTGCCATGGACAGAGCACCAGGAATGGAAATGAGGGAAAGGAGAGTTAAATCTGTGTCCCTTCCCCTATTCTCCTTCTCTCCCCATTTGCATCACAGGCTGTAATTCAAGTGGCTCGAAGAGCTATCTACCATCTATGGAGCAGAAAAGAATCCCGAAGGAAAGGAATACCTCCGCCTGTCCCTTTTTTAAAGCACTGACCGACTTCTGTCCTTACTCTGTCCTTACTCTCAGTCATCGTGCTCTCTTGATTTGAAGCTCACATTTTCCCGGGATCCTAAAATGAGATGTAAGGGAAAAGACAAGATGCCCGCATGCTCGTTTATCTGGAATCCCGGTTATGTGAACATTCCCTCGAATAACTATGTGCCTAAGAAGAGTTTCTGAGAAAGAATATTTAACGTCCTGGCTTCAGCTGTCTCTATCTTACCTCTTCCCATTCACAGAAGCTTTTATGTAAAACAGAAAAAAAAACTCATTTGCTATTAGCTCGGCCCAGATAGCATGGGAGCCGCGCCGGGAGTGAACCCAGCAGAAAGTACTCTGTGAAGGCCACTGAAATGACCTCCACGGACACAGTCCCTCGTGGGGTTGGACAAGGCGGGGTGAGGGTGAAACTCAGGAAAACGCCCCCTTAGGCTGGGGACCCAGCCAGTCCTGGGGACAGGCACTTAAATTAGCATTTTGGGGGAGAAAGAGAGGGAAGGATTTAAGGAAGCCAAGGAGTTGTGTGAGAGAGAAAACATACCACATTAAAAAAAAAAGAAAGAAAAAAAAGAAAAGAAGGCAGCAGGAATATGTCCTAATTTGGAGAAACAGGCCACGTTGCCATGGCAACTCTGAACCTCCACCAGGCAGCCAGGCATGCCTTTAAACACCGTGTTAAATAGTTCAGTTATGAAGAAGAAGGAAGAAAGAGAATGGAGGGGTCGGAGAGAGAAAGAAGAGTCTGAAGTCCGCCGCGGGCCAGAGAGAGGTGCCACCCGGGGCCCCGGGCACGCTTCAAGGGAGGTCTGAAAAGTGAACCCGCAAGTTCTGAGGGGGCTCTTTCCTCTCCCACTTGGGCAGGTTGGGGACTGTATTTGCAGAGAGGTACCCTGTATCTTAAGGAAGACTCTCCCAAGAGTGAACCCAGATGTTGACCCACACAGACGTTAACCCAGGACTTCAACCTTTATCGTCTGAACTGCCACCCCAACATGGAAGCTGCCCTCTGCGCCTAGGCCTCCTCCCAGGACCCCCAAGGGGCCGGCGGTCTTGAGCCACAGGGGAAGGGAATCCGGCAGCCCTGAGGGCTGAGGAGAGCCACATCTGAGCCACACCTGGAACCCATTCATGGCACCCTGGTCGGGAACTCTGGCCTAAGGGAAAAAACACTTCATGTATTTAAAAAAAAAAAAAAAAAAATGTTTTTAAGCCACCTGGAAACCATGCCTAAATGAAGTGATGCCATGTGTGGTACTTTGGGATCCAGCCAGTGATGACAGGAATTCAGGAAACAGTTTACTGAGTGGCTCTGAACCTTTAGAAAATATGAGTCAGGATGTAAAGCTGTTCTCCCATCTGGAACATTAATTACTCAAATTATGCACGGAATGCTCAGCATTTATTGTACCTTGCAACTGATTCTCAACTACCTTGTCTTCCACATTACTTTGTATCCTTTCCTTTTAGGAAGTCCCTCTCCTGGTCCCTTCTGGCTTTGTCCACCTGCCTTTCCCCACTTCTCTGTTAGGGCTAAGGGCTGCCCGAGACAGAGCAGAACAGAGAAGCTCCAGGGGATGCCCGAGGGTGGAGGAAGGAGCCTGCATCACAGGTAACCTGATGGGGATTAACAACAGCAAGAATAATAAAAGCAGGTGTGTATTGTTTCCCCAGGCCTGGCCTCCCTCTCTTTTTGTTCATCAGCTTACATCAAATCATCTTCCCCATAGATCTATTCTTAGCACATGAAGCTGAAATTTCCACTTGCTCTGCTGTGCTCTCTCAGAAAGTTTCCTGTTCCGAGAACACAGCCCAGCCCAGCAGGGGTCCTGTCTTATCCCGCGTGGCTGGCTGCGTCTCCAGCTAGAGACGAGGGAGGCCACACAAGATCCCAAGCCAAAGAAAACCAGGCCTCTCCCCCATAAACACCCTCCCCCTCGCCCCGCCCCTCCACCTAGAATGTATCTTCCACGTTCTCTTCTGCCGCCTTTGCACAGACTCAGACCACAATCTCCCAAGTCCTAAGTGTCTTCACTTGTACAGGAGTCTCCACCCGCCCAGGACTGCTGGGAGGACTGAATGAAGTAACTGTGGAAGAGTGAGGCCCGTTTGCAGGCTGAAGTGAAAAGGGATCCCTGTGTGCATATGTATATGTATATGTGTATGCCAAGTGCCATAAGGCATTTCCTTCTCTGTTGACCCCGCAAGGTATTATGACCCTGCTTGGAGGGAGACGCAAGAGGTAAGAGATATGGGAACATATGTATATGTATAACTGATTCACTTTGTTATAAAGCAGAAACTAACACACCACTGTAAAGCAATTATACTCCAATAAAGATGTTAAAAAAAAAAAAAGGAGAGCCTGAGGTTCTATAATTACCAATGTCCAAACAGCTAGGAGTGGGCAGAACCCGATTTGGGCTTTCACAGTCACAGCCCTTGACTGCCACCCTACTCTCAACGGTGGCTCGGGGTTTCTGCACAGAGGCGTTTGGAGCTGACAGTCCGGTTGGAAGGTAGGGCTTCAGGAGCTGTGCCGAGGCTGCACTGCGTAGCAGAGTCAGCGTTTAGCATGTGTCTTTATTTGGGGTGACGCATGTTGGGGCAGGGAGGTATAACTGATGGAAATCTGTGAAGGGCTGAAGGCACCTACCCCCCAGCCTCTCTCGGTGCTGCCCTGAGCACCCTGCCTTTCTGATAAACGCAAAGAAATATCTGTTTAAAAGAAAATGCCATACCATGTATTCCTTGGTTGCAATTCTGCTTTTTTTTTTTTTTTTTCTAGCTGGAGATCCACGAATTACCAAGGGATTTAAAGATTTAGGAGGGAGATACAACAGGAAATGTGAAACCATTCATTTTATAAAAATTAAACGAGCAGAAGGCTGCACACCAGAGGAGTGAAAATAGGAAAGAACGAGATAAATGGTGAATGGGGAAAAGGAGAGAGGAAAGTAGTAAGTGTTTAACAAACTCGCTACTTAAAATCCCACTTAGGACAAAGCCTGGAACACAGCCAGACATGACCCAAAGTGCTCCATTTCCCACCCTTCAGGCCCCTGCTCGTTCCTTGGATGCCTCATTCTCTGAGGAAGAAATCCCTAGTCTAAGTCCATCTGATTCAGAGAAATTTCCATGCCCAGAGCACCCCAGGCCCCCAGAACTCAAGGACTCTGGCACTGTTTTTCTTGTCAATTTCTTATTCTTCCTATCTGACCTTCCTGTTTCTCTCTCCATTCCTCAGGTCAATTAACCTGCACTGAAAAAGAACTGAATTATCCTTGCATTGTTTTGTCACATGACTTAAATGGCCTCTTGCGATGCCGATGCCAGCCTTCTGGGTTCCACCTCCTGTAAGGTTCACGTCTGTCTCTCCTCCCTCTTACCTATTCCATCTCCTGTCACCTCTTCAAGGACTTACAGGGTCAAACCACTCATTCACCCAGTAGTCACTGATGATCAGGTGTGACACAGGAGAATTTCTAACATGGCCTCAGAGCTGTTTAACAGGCAAGACATGGGGAGCGGGAGTGGTTGCAGAAGCCAGATGTTTTGCTCAAGAGATGAGTATATTTCAGGGGTGTCGTACAGAGGGACCTGGCAGCTTGCTCTTGGCACCCTGCTGATGCAAGATGGCATAAAACCCATCTCCCCGCTTCGAAGTTATCCCGGGCACGCCAGCACTCGCCTGCCCACCCTCACTGACAACCTGACTTGACTCATTCACACTTTCGGAAGCACTGCTCTGGGCAGCTCACCGAACCTGCAGTCATTAAGCAAGGCCCCCAATGCCTGAGCCACTTTTTGCTCAACCCTCTCACCCGTCCACTCAGCCGACATGTGGCAGAAAACGTGCCACCATGGACCCTGATTATAACACGTGCCGATGACACTCGGTGGTCAGGTCAGCCCTGGCACCGTGAAGCCCACATGTGCAAAAAGATGGATGAGTCTAAAGAAACAGCAAAGAATCCAGCGGTTTCCACGGCAGCCCGGCAGGCTGATTTCCCATCATTTACAATTAATTATTCGCCATAATGTACACAGACAACCACAAAAGAAGGGAGTTTGGGCAAGGGCTAAGAAGCGACAGAGTGAGGGTGACGGGGCCCGGGAGGGGCTTCACCATGACTTATCTACACAGAAGAAAGGTGTGGGCTAGATCCTTTCCTGCATGACGGAAATTTAAAAGTGATGAAATGTAACCACACATACAATCACCGTGGTGAAAATCCTCAAGTTCTTTTCACTTCCTTCTAACCAGAGTAATAATTACACCTGACGCCTGTAGAGTGCTTATAGCTTAACAAAGCACTCTCATGTATACTATCTCATTTTTAATCATGACATCATCCATTGTCACTTTATGGACAAAGAAACTTTGGCTCAGAGAGGTTCAGTGATCTGCCCAAGGTCACGCAGCCAGCAAGCAGCAGAGCCAAGTGGAAGACCCAGGTGTCAGACAAAGGTCTTGTGACTACACGCTTCAAATTTATTGCACTGCTGTCCCCAGTCCTGGGAGAAACAAGGGCAGGCACAAGAAAAACCCAAGATCCAAGAATAACGTGCATACGAAAAGCCACTCAACAGCATCAATTAGCGATTGAAAATGCACCTTCTTTAGTGAGGAATAACCAGGTCAAAGCTTTGATTTTATCGAATGGACCAGTACGGCTCATTCAGTGAACATAAAGCATCTCCATAATAGGAAATTCTGCATATGTGTGTATTTATATAGGAATCATGGAATATTTTTATACTTGAATCTTTCTGAATAAAATGTAACATTTCTCCCCTACCTCGCAGGAGGAAGGAGTTTATCCTGTAATGAAGGACTAAACCACTCATAACTCAAATGGTGAGGCGTGTTCCCATCACCTCTAGGAGGACATTATGTATGCTACCACAGCGCATGACGCGCTGCTCTATTTCATTCTGTGCCTCTCAGTTCTGCCCCATCGCACCTCTCCATATCACCGGGGCCAGCTTTGCTCCCTCTGGAACCTGTTTATTTGGTAAGAATCCAGCCATTCTAGAAACACACAGCTGGAAAGGAACTCAAGGTCATCTCATTGGAAAGGAGAACAGCAGAACGAGATAGTAAACAGATTCCAGGGCTGAGAAAAATGCCTTGGACACTTACTCTGCAATAGGAAGGAGCAATGAATGACTGCATCTGTGCGGGGGAATCTTGCAATTTGGAGCCAAGAGGCCTGGTTTAAATTCTGGCAGCACCTCTTAGCTGATGTGCAACATTGACAACCACTTGGCCTCAGCTTTCTCCTGTATAAAATGGGGGTAATGATATCTACCTCACAGGATTATAGTGAAACCAAGATGATCTCATTAAGGTAATACGTTAAATAACATAAGTAAATAATATAATCAGATGTAATAAAATACATTTTGAACTGAACAGGTACTCAACAAAGTACCTGTTCAGTTCAAGTTAGATTTCTTTCCATCTTTTATATGTCCAAAATCACTGAGTATTTCTTCGTTGATTTAATTTTAAAATACTACTACATGACTGATTTTTATCTCTGATGTGCTACATCTTCTGGGTTTTTTTCCTTTCCTCTCTGAGCCTTGAATTGTTTGTCCTGTCATTTTTTACACATTTCTACAAAGTAAATGTAGGAATCTCTTCTTCAGCTTGATTCTCCAGGGGCCAGAAGCAAGAAGTAAAGGCAGCTCATTCTTCACTATGGAGATCACATAACGCCCTATATCCGTGTGTTTATTAAGTAATCATAGTTTTCTCCTTTTTATTAATAGGGATTGGAACACTGTGAGGTAACCATGTATCGGTGAGCTGATATACTGGTAACTCAAAGCAAAGAAACATATCAGTTTTTTAGCCTA
Source organism: Neophocaena asiaeorientalis asiaeorientalis (assembly GCF_003031525.2). NCBI lineage: Eukaryota > Metazoa > Chordata > Mammalia > Artiodactyla > Phocoenidae > Neophocaena > Neophocaena asiaeorientalis. Next base: position 10,158,867 of record NW_020176571.1, read on the forward strand.
AACAGCCTAGTTGTGGGTAAATGTAAAGTTCCTGTTGGGTTTTTTGAACACTGAAGATAACCCAGTGGGCCCCAGGGGATACAATTCTCATCTTACAGATGAGGAAATTGAGACCAAAGAATGAAGTGACTTGTGCAAGGTCACACGGCTGGCCAGGGCAGAGCCAGGACTCTAACCCAGGACGTGGAACTCTCAGACGAGCCTCCTGCTCCTCTATACCACAACTGTGACATAACCTTCCCACCAGCAAGTCGTGCCTAGATTTTATTTTCTCAGGTTATGGATGAATATGTCATGCAGGACAGAAATAAAAGGCTCGCTAAAGTCAAAGCTGAGTACGTAGATCACTCCCCCCCCCATCCCCCGTCCCCGAGCCTCATCTATCAGTCACTGAAGGAGATTGTGACTACCCTGGAGAATCTCAGGGCAACACCTTTGTGATTTCTGGCAGAGAAACAGGATAGGAGCAGAGCCCTTAACTGTCAGGCTCCAGACCACCAGTTCAGGGGACGCATCTGGATCCATGGCTCTTAGAAGTAATTTACTCGGTAACGCCGCCTCTGGCAATAATATCTACAGCAGTGCTTCCCAAACACTAGTCCACCGATCAGTGACAATCCAAGATAAACTTATCATTGGTGCCCAGAGAAGCGAGAAGTCTAAGAACAATGCAGTGGTTGTTGAACAATACAGCTAAATGTATTCAATTTAAAGGACTCTCCTTTATTCCGAGATCATGTCTTTCCTAGTTTTGTTTTGTTCTTAGTAAGTATCCAAGACCTTTCTTTAAAAAAAAAAAAAAAAAATGCGGTATAGAGTTTAAAAAATATATCTTCAGTTGGGAAAATAAAGACTCATCATGCTCGATCATGCCACCACTGCCATCGTGATTAGAAAATAATTAGTCTGCAGATCAAGTAACCAGGAAACCTCTCCTCTAAACAGCAGGCAGCAGAGGCTGTGTGTCAGGAAGCACTAAGTCTCCACTGAGGCTGGGGCCATCCCAGCAGATGAGGCTCTGGGAGGCCCTGCTACTGCCATGGTCAAGGGGCTTCCGGGAGCATCATAAAACCATAGCGGCACGACACTCACCGCTCAGTAGCTTCTGAATTCAGTCAGACAGGGTTTTTATTGTGTTATGTCGGGATCTTTGTTTTAATTTCTTTGCTTCTGTTTTTTACATTCAACTAACATTGGTGGATAACCACCTACCAAGTGCCAACATCTGTAACAGCAGCTCTTACATGCCGCATTTTTCTGAGCCTGTGAGGCAAGCCTTCAAGGTATTCAAGGTGGCCGTGCCTGGTTTTTGTAGCTCACGGCTGCAAAGTTTTCATGCTGGCCTCTCACATCTTAGTTTCTCAAATTCGGTCCTCTTCATCTAATTTCAGAGAGGCGCTCTGCACGTTACTATTGATTAAAATCCTATTCATGTCCAGCTATTTCTCCAACCTCACTACTGTGTTCTCAGTGACATGGACCAGGTATAACACATAATGGATGCTCAATTATATTTACCGAATGAGTAAATTAATCCTAGATCACTTTCTAAGAAGCTAATCATAATTCTATGAAATTATCAAAATGTTGACTTTTTTTGTGAAAATAGACCTGAAAAGAAAGCTAACTTCTATAGCTCATTATGGAAATAGGGTGAAAGCGAGGTCTAGGGAAGTGATGGGTTTTCACCAGCAAAAGTAATTAAGATAATTATAATGAGATAACACATATAAAGTTCTTACACATAGCAAGGGCTCCATAAATGTTAATCTTCTTCCCTTTCCAAGCCCTCTTCTGATTAGTTGCTTGTAGGAATGCTGGGGTGATTTCTTTTTCTTTTTTTTAGGAAATTTGCTTGATTGCAGTCACAACACTGGTTTTAAAAAACTATAATATCAACACTGGGCCAAGGAAAAACACCTTAAAAACATGATTTCACCATTTGGTATGTTCTCCAGAACACACACACACACACACATACACACTTCCAAAATTTTGGTTGACATCAGTTTGCCGATTATTATAAATATAATCGCCCGGCCACCTGAGTTCACATCAAATACTTCTAAGGGCCAGTCACATCTGATCCAGTTTTTAAATTTTTCCAATTTTTCATGGCTGATCAAATCTAAAACTTCTTCAAAGTAAAGATTAAATATATTTTTTTTCTCTTAAAATGTCTGCACCTTCAGGCTTTCACAGTTTATTAAGGCAGTATGACAGGACTTACAGAAGCACTGGGAAAGCTTCTGCGAAGGGAGCGTTATTTAATTCTAAGAGCACCTGGTCGTTGATAAATATTAAACAGCCAGAAGAAATCGATTAGGGCTAGAAGCACCAACATCCCATGGGTCCCACAAGATTAGTACGTCTGTTTTTGAAGGAAGCAAGTTTTAATAGGTGCAAGCTTCAGATCTATCAAGATCCTATCGTTCTCTAAGCCCAACACGGCTCAGGTCTGTATCATCTGTTGACAACAAATCACCAGATCTCCCTGAGATGTGGCATGTTACACTGACGTGCACATCTCTTTCTGCTTGTGCCTATATGTTCTATTTACACCGCCCAGTGTCAAATACTGTTTAATATCCATTTTCAAGCCAATGTTATCAAAATACATTTCGGCCTACATTCCACAGCTCTGGAGTAGGCCAAAACCCTAGTACATTTCCTCCTCGTTATCACCTCAGTAAGAGTCCCTTGCCAGGATCTGGCTAGGAGGCTGATATCTGACAACGCTGAATGAAGTGTTAATGAAGGGAAGATGTCCCAGCCCATCCTGAGCTTTGTTCAGAACAGGTTTAAGCGTACCCAGGCAAAAAGCCCTACTAGCGGCTCTTTTTTTTCCCCCAAGAGAGGACAGATAAAGGGAGAGGTTGTACACTTGGCTTTGCCACCTTTCGCTTGAACGGTGTGGTCTGTTGTTCACTAACACGGAGGTTTAATCCTCGTCCTTATTTTAAAATTCCTTGGTATGAGCTTTACCCATGAATTCCCCAGCCTAGATACTGCCTGACCTTTCTGACGTGTCCATGCAGATTTAATATATCCATGGTTTCTTTTTCTTCCCTCTAAGTAACTTCTGGATCTTCTCCAGTCCCATCTGAGCTCTTCATTCAACTTAAATCTCCTCAGCCAGCGTCTATGAAGAATTCCTGTGGCCAAACCCTCTGGATTCTGTGTGACCCCCCTGTACTGACCTGAAACCACAGGTCATTCGTGTCCCTCAACACCCCTCAGTATGGTTCACCTGATTCTCTCCTCTCTAGCTTTGGGGCACTAGCTTTGGGGCCAGAAAACCTAGATTCTAGTCCTAGAGCCTATAATTTCTTGGTCCCCGCTGTATCGTTTAACTTCCCAGTCTTCGTTTCCTTACCTGGAGGACAGGGATGATGGTTACTATTATCTTCATTCTTCAGAGAGACAACCTGAGGCTGTATTTCCCAACTTACACAACTGTCATTATCAAATTAAGACAAAGTATTAAATACATAAATTCTCTTCGAAAGGTGTAGAGCGTCACAAAATGTCAGCTTTGGTTATTTTTTTGAAATCTCTAACCACATATACTGAGGAGTTTCTTTCTGATCTCTCTCCTGCTTTCCCTCTTTCTTTCTGGAAGCCTCCCTGCCCTTCCAGTATGAACCCCCGGTTGCAGACAAATGTCCATGCGTACTTGAGTCCTGCTTTCCTAATCATCTCAGTGAGAGGAATAGCTCAAAATGAAAAGTAAGAGGGGTAATCTCAAGGCACCATTTTTGGAGTAAAGGGAAGACCGATCTGTAAGTAGTTGGGAGATACCAGCTTCTCTGATCATTGAAGAGTCTCAACCAGATGAAATTTACTTTATCCAAAGTTATTTTCCATCTGCCTACCTGTGATTATTGTAAATTCATACAACCTCCCCATGTATGGGTCTTTTACCATAAAGAGGCCAAAAAATACATTCAATGATATTCACTTTTATCAATATCCGACAGATTAGTTAAAATACTTCTAATCAATTATCTCAGACCACATTAGTGCAAAAAATGGTTAAAAAAAAAAAAAAAGTCATCTCCCCCCACACCCATCCTAATTCAATTTTCCCTTGTCCTTCACCTCTAGTCAGGAGAGAAGAGACTGCAATTCATTGTATCACATTATCTGCTACAGTGTGAACTAGCAGGACTGGTGCTTTGTGGAGGTAAAAGTCCTACCAGAGACTGACCTGGTAATCTGGAAAATTAGGCCAGCTCCAGGAGAGAGCAGGGGTGTGGCCTCAGGCAAGTCACCTAATCTTCCTTGGCCTCAGTGTCTTCTACCATGAAATAAGCGCACTGATCCAGTCTCTGAGATCCCTTCTGGGCCAAACGGTCTTGTACATAGGACAGCGAGATAAAACATGCATCCGGACTTCTGTGGAAGGGTGGGGACTAAGATGGGGTGAGGATGAAAACAGAAAGCTCCTTTTCCAAAATTCCCTTTCCCTTCTTCACTGCGTGAGGAGAGCTGCAACCTTCTCTTTGCGACCCTCTGCCTTCCAAACCTCAAAATCTGTCAGAAAGGATGCAGTTGGAAAGCTCATAGTCTGACCACATGTTTTCGTATTTTGCCACTGTTCCTCGTTTCCTTTATTTACTTTTATCTACACATACTGACACCTGTACCTTTTTCGTGGCTTCCCCTTATTCAATTACCCACTTCTCCTTCAGTCAACATCTGCTTCTCTTGGACATCGTATCGGAAACTTCTAGAATGGGTTATCTGCCTGGCCTTTGTAGCTCACTGCTGCAAAACTGTTCGTGAGGGCCTCCGAATCTTGGTTTATCAACTTTGGTCTTCCTCATCTAATTTCTGTGCCACCTTCTCCTTTAGTGAAGCGTTCAGCATGTTATAAATCCCAATCCCTTCATTTTGCAGATGGACAAAATGTAAGACTAAGAGATATCAAGGGACATGACCAAACAGCTGTGGCTGGTTATAAAGGAAGTCTGAGAACCAGGCCTCCTGATTCTGCAGTTCAGTCCAGGCTTTCCACCGTAACCCCAGCCACCACTAAGTGAATATTGCCACTCAACCCCAGGGAGCAGCTGCAAGAAGGATAAGTCTCTCCCCAAAAATGAGCAGTAGTGTTCCATCTACTCTATGGCCTCTGTGTTCCAAAATGGTTTTCAAAACACTTAGCCCCAATCGCTCCCGCCTCAATTCAGATATTGGTGACACGTATCTCACATTTTACAGTCCTAGCTGGGAATTAATTGTCTATTGTGCTTTTGTGGGGGTTTTTCCAGCCTTTGACAACTGTGATTAAGTCTGCTATAGACTCTTTATAGCTGCATCCCCACCTCAAACCTACTCGAACCAACCCTTTTCCTCATAGCAAGTGTGCTTGCTGATATGCTCCAACTCCACCATCATCCAGCCCAGGATCTACGTGGAAAAGAGTAATTCAATCAGTTCTGTAATTATTCTCTCATGCTTATAAGGAAGTAAGTGCTGCGCATTCTCCCGGAAGCCACGAAGGGCCCAGGAACAGTGAATGATGGCGGGGAATGGGTCAGGACACGTGCTTTGGGAAGTATGTAAAAATTCAGAGAGGGGTTGGTGGAGGAGAGAGCAGGAAACGGAGGATGAGGAACTGGCTGAGAGTCAGGAAAATGGAAAGAGAAGCACAAAACAGGGAGAAGAGAGGGGCAGAATTTCTAGAGACATTGGACAAATGTCCAAACAAAAGGACAAATAAGGAGGAAAACAGTGTAACTGAAGACCTAGTAACAAAAGAGGCAGGGGAAGGTGTGCAGGTAAAGGGAGGCTGAAGGAGGCCAAATGTGTGCCGTTGTCATCATGGCCCTTGTCTCACAGCTAAGGAAACTGAGGCACAGAAAAGCTAAGTAACCAGGCTAAGGTCACAGAGAGCCAGAATCTGAGTCCAGGGCTGTCTGGGCCTGAATTCTGTCTATGACACTGAGCTCAAACCTTTTTTAGACCTTTAACAATATAAAATGTGAATCTACAATGATCTCAAAATAAAAATTTAATTTGAAAACTCACATACATAATATTATTACCGATGTCCCTTATCAGCAAGTTAGCACTGATCCGGCCACCGTCCCTCAGCCATAGCCTCACTGTGACCAAGGGCGTGGACATGAAAGGGGGCAGCTCGAGGTTACCTTGGCCATGACTCGGAAGAGAGCAAGCGGGATCCTACGGAGATAGGACAGATATCTTTGGTTGGCCTCATTAAATGCCAAGCTCTAACCAACTGCACTCACTCGACACAGACTATAAAAGTTCTGTTTGACAGCCACGAGCAGACCACCTGGGAACTTTTAACTATGCCAGGTTCAAAGGTGGGCCACTGAGGGACCCGGACACTGACAGGATGAAGCATGAAGATGGCTGCGTGCACCACACAGAGTGTGAGTCACGTGGAAGAGTGTAAGTCACGTGGAAAAGTGTAAGTCACGTGCACCACACAGAGTGTAAGTCACGTGGAAGAGTGGGTCACAGGAGACGGGGGAGGGCAAGGGGAGAGAAGGACAGAGAAACACAAACCAGAACTGGGATGCTGGGGGAGCAGGGAGCAGAGAAGAGGGGAGGGAGAGGACAGAGAGAAGGAGAAATCAGAGAGTCTAAGGGAGGGAGAAGCAAAGAAGGGTGCAGACACAGGTGAGGTGTGCAGCCCTGGGGACAGGAGGAGGCAGCTCAGAGTTCTGAGTGCAAAACGTAGGATTTGAGCCTTCTCCACGGTGTGGAAAATTAAAACGTCTAGAGCTAGAGTTCACTGATGAAACTCGGCTTCCCATTTCTACTGGATTCTTTTCCATTTCCCAGAATGAGCTCCAGAGGCCTCCTGCCTTAGCTGCCGAGGTGCTCCCAAAGGCTCCGGAGCAGGTGGTGTGCTGTGCCCTCTCCGCTGGGGGTAACTGACACCCTTCTCGGTGGCTTCCCTTTAGCTTCTGTTTGTAGCCAGGCCCCCCAGCGGAGCCTAGGCTGACGCTGCCCCTGATGAGGCTCCTTACGAGTGGCAGGATTCGTGGGAGTCAGGAAAGGACCTTCGGCTTTAAATGTGTATTTCCCTTAAGGTCCAACAGGGTATCTGAAAGTCCACTAGTCCAAAGTTCTTCCTCTGAGTTAAAATATAAATGCCCATGGAAAGGGTCACACGTTAGCTGCTTTTGTCTATTTAAACCCTGGCAAGGACCTGGTTGTACAGGTTGTCTCCCAGATTGAAATGAGACAGGGACCTACGAGGAGGACATCCATGGGGGCTCCATGGAGGACAGACCCCGGGCTGAATCACATCGTGCTTCTTGGGGAAGCCCGATCAGCGGGCAATGCAGGGAGTAGGGGGCACGGGGAGGGGAGTCCTCCAGGCAGTCAAGAGGCAGAAAATGGACTCCGGATGGTTAAACAAGGTGGCTGCTGTCAAAAGAGGAGACAGGAGCATGGGGAAAGGGAGTTAAGAAAAAGATTAAAAACACATTCTTTTCCAATTGCGTAATTTTCTCAGGGCTAACGGTCGAGGTCAGGATGACAAAGGTGGCCACGGTTGCTACTTGGAAGTCCCAGCAACATACCAAAAAACCCTATTCAAGCCCTACTGCTACCTCCCAGAGGACAGGAAGCCAGCTCCAGATATCTGCAACTCTTAGAAGCCGCAGAAGCCCCTACTGTAATGACAGGGGAGCCTCTCTATTGGGTCAAAGAGCACAAGAGCAGAAAATGCCAAAGGAAGAGGAGGTGCACCTCCTCCAGAGCACGGAAACCTGTGTCCAGGTCCCCTCCTCCGCTGAACAGACTGGTTTTCATCATAATCATGAAACTGATCTCCAAGAAGAACTGAAATGACACCAGTAACTCTTCAAGGTGTTATCAAGTCTTCCCTTCCACTGACCAGGGAGACTTCTCCTTGGCACAGAAACTTCGGGGACGAATCGGAGAACTTCCAGAACCCCAAAGGCCACGTTACGTTCCTTGGTAAAATAAGCCACCAATTTAGTCTCGGCAACAGTGATCAGAGACCAAGGCATTCATAAAAATAGTACCCCAAACTCACGGATGCTTCTGGTACAGACAGGTTAGACGTCTCTGGGAAGATCGCTGGGCAGGCAGGCAGAATGAGGACTGAGACTCCAGCCACCAGCCCTCCTCTCCGCCCCGCTGAGCAGTCTTGGGGTCCTGCTGCTTTGCCTGTGCCCCTCCTTGGCCTGAGAAAAGCTTCCAGGGCCCGAAGGAGTGCAACCGGAGTTGCCGCTGTTGACAACTTCAGCTGAAGCTCGCCGCTCCTCTCCTGCCTGGTTCTGGGAACAGTGCACTCACATGTCCTGCCCCAATTCCTCTGTCCCTGGGCTCCAACCCCGGGATACCGGCCTTTCGTCCTTTCAGTATCAGCTCTGCCTTCCAGAACCATCCATCCAGGGTAGGAGACCCTCTGTGATCTCCATTCCGAGGGGCTGGGGGAAGATGGCTCTGGCAGAGATTCCAGGCAAGTGGCCAGCCTGGGCCAAGGGGAAGAGCATTATTCACAGAATCACAGATGTTAGAGATGAAAAGAACTCGCAGAGCCACATCTCACTCATGCATCCCACCTTGCGAAGTAGGCCCTCTTCCAAGAGCATATGGCCTGCTCCCATCTGATTTCAAAGGCTCTTTCATTACCAATAAGGTATGACATGTACTGAGTGTGCCCTGTGTGCTCCATGTGGCCCCAGTCACACGAAGAGGAGACAAATGGATTCCCCTCCTCAGAAAAGGGCTGCCACACTGCGAGATACATTTGCCTCTCCTGTGCATTGCTTGAGCCCACCCTGCTATCCGTCCCTCCACCCCGACACGGATACCATTCACACACCTGAATACAACTCTTGCACGTAAACAGGCCTCTGATCATCAGAGAAACTAACAGGGAGAGTAGGTGGTGAAGACCCGGCAAAAAGAGAGGAACAGCGGGAAGGGGCCGAGGAGGGGGCTGGTTGAAGCAGCCTATGGATACCACCCCCAGGAAGGTGGCACCTGCCTAGATTTTGATCCAAGGTGATAACATTTACAGCTGATTTCCTAAGACTATTGAGAGAATAGCAAGAGACAGTTTTCTCCAAGGCCTATAGCCATACAGGACAGTGAAGCAAAAATATTACTCCTTCTTTGTCAACTTCTCACCTGCTGAGATGGAAACTCAGACCGATGTGTATCTGGTTTCACTTTCTCCGGACACACAGCAAGCTAGAAAAAAATATCTTTCCAATCCCAAAAATGTCAGGGAAGAGTCTGATTTGATCCAGGAGTCAAATCCTGGGCCACCCACTTGGAAGTGGGTGGGCTTGAGGGGGCACGTCCCCTCTGGGAGAACAGAGGCCTGGGAAGGCGTGGGAGCTCCTGGGAGCCTCAGTTCCGGCCCAAGCAGACTGGGAATTGACCAGCAGTTTTGTCCACCCTCATGGACCTCTCTCTCTGACTTCTCTTTCCCTTTCTACTTCTCGTCTCTCATCTCACTCTCTTCTCTCCTTCAGAGCCTGTCTTCTTGTTTGGAATGTTTAAATCCTAAGCAAGACCGACTGGGAGAGGGAGGAATCAACTTTCAAGGTCAAGTGCCAGTTGGCCGCTGTCTGGGCAATCGGGAGAGTCCCCTCCCAGGCTAAGCTGGGTGTTCCAGGAAGACCGAGGACATGACAGCGACCCAGGGCGAGTGCAGCCCCCCCTGGTGAAGTCCCTGGGCGCTACTGTCATCAGACGAGGGTCCCCGTTGCCGCACTGCCACTGCTAGTGTGTGACCGTGGCCAGTTACTTGCCTTTCTGACGCTCAGTTTCTTCATCTGGAAAAGAAGGAGAACAGTCCTACTGCCTAAATCCTAGGGCTCCCTTGAGAGTTTAAACTGGCTAAATGTGGCTAAAGCACTATCTCGTACAACATGTAGCCCTGACTTGTAGGAGGCACTTGGTCGTTTTTAAACGGGCAAAGAGAATGAAGCTGACTTCTTCTGAAACTCCAGATCTAGTCCTCCCCAGTCTCTCAGTAACCACGGAAAACACATCCGAAAGAGCACGATAATCGCTTCTAGACCAGGACACGAGAGCCTGCACTGCAGCTGAAGGTCAGGGCCGAGGGCCGCAGAGCCTGACATGTGATGGCTGAGTGTCCCCTACCCCAGTTCCTCCGCCCCTCCTTACCACGTCCACGTTCACTGCTCCCTCCCTTCCAGCTTCCTTTCCTCTCCTCCTTCAGCTTCTTCTCACCCTTCGCCAACCACTCTCGCTCCTCCTTAAGCAGCCACGTGAATACATTGCATTGGGGACCACGTGAATACATTGTACAAACAGAAAGCTCAGTGGAGAGGTCCTGACCCATCGCAGAACTCTACAACCTAAAAACGTGCCATGCTCTACTCACCAGTGGCTCCCAAACCTGGCTGTGTCTCCCAGTCCCTTGGGGGATGTTTGTGACAACTGTGAAATTAGTGGGGCTTTACTCCAAACCTATTAAATCAGAATCACTGGGTACAGACTCAGAGAATCTGAATTCTTAAATCATAATGAAATTTTAAAATTCCTCTGTGGCTTCTAAGTTCCAGTCACTTTAAGAACCACTACCACACACTGCACAATTAAACTACAAAAACAAGCTCCTTTCCCCTCTTCTTCTTGATGATTTTTGGTTCCTTCATTCCCATCACCCTCTCAACTTATGATACTACACAGCTTTATTTTCTGAGAATTTACAATATTCGCTTTTACGTGAGCAATGAGAACCCTGGAATGGCAAGAGAATGAAAGGCAAAGGTGTTGGAGGGAGCTGGAAAGACTATGCAGACGTGGATCTATGAAGGCGGAAAGCAC